>NC_065515.1:28658348-28675231 GCF_006386435.1 Epinephelus moara
ATTTATACACGCGAAACGCGTTCTCTGGCTGGCTGGATTGTCCGCTCGGGCTGCCTTACATACATGATGGCGCAAGATGGCGACCTCTCTAAAGCAAGGGCCTTGCTATATATACACACATATATGTATATATATATATAAAAGCATAATTATAAGGCTACGAAAACCAAACAAATTTTATTTTATAGCGATTATACACGTATATAAACATATTAATGGGTAGAATATTCAGATTCAGATTCAGATTTGACAATAAACCATGCCAAATATTACACACTGGCCCTTTAAGTTCAGCAAAAGAAAATAATGTCGAAGAGAACGTGGAACCAGCACAGTGGTTTCTCTGGGGCTCTTCATTGTTCTGTTTCCTTCTGTCCTATGTGTTTGTTTGTGCATACCTTCAAGGTCTGGGCCAGGTTAGGGTTTCTGAACACTTGTCCACATTTGGGCGTATGACCATCAATGAGCAGGTCTCCACCTAGTTCCTTCCCAGCATCTCTCAGAGCAGCCACCCCTTTCGCCCAGTGGTGAGCTGTTACCTCGGCAACAGGAAACCCCACCTCTGCGAGCTCTGTTGGCCCGCTCAGCACCTCCTGCAGGGACAGCTGGAGAAACAGGGAGAGGAAACACACACTTGTTACCTCACAGGAAACCTACTGAGCAGGAAGTGTGAGTCATTGTTTTGAGAGGAAATATGTGGAGACTAAAACTGGGTTGTAAGTTCCTCTGAGGGTTTTCCAGGCAGAAAAAAAAATCAAAGAAATGTTATTAATCTGTGTGAACAAGAGGAGACATCGGGGGTTACTTTGTGATATACAGTATAAGTGTCATTCACTTTTCTGATCATCAGCATCCTAACATCTGTTTACAAACTCTCACACAACTTGTGCAGTCCAGTCCAAGTCTCATTTATCCAGTCACATGCTTATTACTTCACAAACACATGCATTTTCACTAAAATATTACTATTAAAACACCTCTACATACAAGTAGCGTGCCTGGGCAAGCATGTGCGTTTGAACACTGCTCATGCATACCACTGAGTTGCCAGCCACGCTACCCATCCGTGCTTGAGACTGTTTAGGTTTTATAATTTAACATTTTAACAAAACTGCATGTGTTTGGGAAGAACTGAGCACGCAACTGGATACATGAGACTTGTAAACAGATGTTTTGATTAGTTTTGCTGTTGTTAAACATGGCCCCCCTTTACTTTAATTCAACAAAAAATTGCCATTTTTGGATTCTTTGTTCACTGTGGAGGCATGCCAGAAACAAACCTTTCTACACAAATTCAAGGTGACATGGGGTGAGTAACTGATATAAAAATGGTCATCTTGTTGGTAAAGTATTCCTTGAAAGTGAGTCTTACCACTAATTCTATCCCTGTTTTAAAATGTTGCCCACATTTCCATGGACCTGTGGAAAATTTACCATAGATGGCTAAGTTACGTCTGTTTTGACCAAAAAAAGGAAACGCTAGTTTGTCCACTTTTTGTTTACATCTCCTTGATCACCTTCAACAGCACTGTTTAGATCATCTACAAGAGTCAAGAGTCCCACTTCCATGTGTGTTAGTGGTGTGTGTCAGTATGGTTCCTTTTGCAGTGTTTACATTTAGGTTGTTTATGTCATGTAACTGATTATATTAGATAGGATTTGGCTACGAGAGTGTTGCATAAAACACATACCGGCACATACTGTTCTACAGAGATAGATACACAAACACACACACAGTCAAACCTTGTGACTACCAAACAGCTGTATGGTATCACACCAGCATGCAGGGGCCCCTGGTACTGTGACATTCAAGGCATCAGAAGGTAAAGGAGGGGCCTCTGCAGTGTACCCACATCCTTCCAGGAAGTCCAGGGTCTGAGCTCTGGCCGAACGACCACTGAGGACACAGAGAGAGGTTCAGCAAATCATTCTGTACTATGGAGACAACGACAGCAGCGAGAGAAGATACTCCACCTGCCGTTAATTCCTCTGATCTCTTCAGTGTTTCCGTTGTAAAACAAGCAGAAGGCGTCTCCACCAGGACCAGTGCTGAACGGCTCTGTTACCGCAAGTGCTGCTGCTATGGCAACCGCAGCATCTGCTGCATTACCACCACGCTTCAAGATGTCTGAACACAAACACATTACTTTGTGTGATTAATGCAATTACTCACAATAGTTTTACTATCCTAAAAGGACCTGACCCAAGTATGTCATTTTCAATAGCATATTACAATTTACAAACTTATTTTCAAAGTTTTCGAGGTAGGTTATCCAACTCTAAGATTTTTGCCTCCACTCTTAATGTCCCACATCTTATGTTTACTTTGTGAGCTGCAAAAGATAAAATCCTTTCATCTCAGAGGCACCTGGACAAATTAAACAAACACTATCTGCACAGACCGAACAGGCTGTCTGTACATCTGTGCATCTGAGGATGTAAAGACTGAAATATGAATATGACATGTATAATCTGCTTATGCAGTGGAGCCTCTTTAACCCAACCTGCACTTTCAACTGCAATGAAATTCCCTCAAGGCTTTTTTGAGATATCGTGTTCACGGGAATAAGATGGACACAAGGCCACAGTGACCTTGACCTTTGACCACCAAATTCTAATCCGTTCATTCTTAAGTCCAAGTGGACGTTTGTACCAAACTTTAAGAAGTTCCTTCAAGGTGTTCTTGTGTTATCATGTTCACGAGAATGAGACAGACAAGTGGTCCTTGACCTCTGACCTATGACCACCAAAATCTAATCATTTAATTCGTGGAAAAATTTAAAGTAATTTTTGATATATTCCATTCACAAGAATAAGTCGAACAGATGGATGAGTGGACAGCCCAAAAACATGACGCCTCCGGCCACTATCAACTGTTGCCAGTAATTAACGATTTGTAGTACGGGCTGCAGGTGAAACAATTAGTCCATTGTCAAGCAAAATAGCCATTAAGTTCCTCAGTCATCTACTTAAATATGAGGATTAGCTTTAGTTTCTGGCTTGACAAAAACAGCAAAGTGAAAATGTTAAAATAGAGGTTGAACGGATAGTATATAGTCCCCTATTTTCTGACATATTATAAGCAAAACAGTTAATCAAGAGAACTGGTATAATCCTTTGAATGCATATAAGCTACTGCACTGCATACAGAATGAGGTCTGAAAGAAAACATGAAAACTTTTCCTTCTTCACCAAGTTGCCAAAGTGTCTCTCTTAAGAACTTAAGTGAAAATAAACTCAGACTACTTCAAAATTCTCTGTGTAATGTTTTTTTGTTTTTAGTCCTCCAGGTCTCCTTTGTGGCACTTGTAATGACAGCTTGTTAGCTAACTTATTTAGCTAGCATTGAGTTAGCATTTAGCTGTTAGCTCTCACATTTATGATGTTGCAAATTACTGGTGTTTTTTCCGGTCCCGATTACAGAGTGAAGCTTTTTGTTCTCATGAATGTATCAGATGAGTTTAAAAAATGGCACAGTTAAGTGGAAAAACAGAAACTTAACGTAACTGTGAAACTTACTGAGGAGACTGTCATGTTCCTGTCTACTTTTTAAGATCTCCATGGCAACTGTTTCTCACTCACCGAGTCCTATGTTGGTAGCTAGCGGCTGGCTGGACGCCACACAGCCGTGTAAACACACCACAGGTGACCGACGAGAGGAGAAAATCAAGTCGGTATCCATTCCGCTTTAACCACCAGCGAGTGTTAGCACCAACAGAGCAAAAATAAAGGGATGAAAATTAACTGCTGTGGACTTTCAACTTCCGATCGGTTACTCGGGCATCGATTGAGTTTGGCTCAACAAGGACAGCAGCAAAGAGGATGACGGATTGCATCGATAGGTGATGAGGTTTTGGCAGTAGAAATTAAAGTTGAAGCTACTTTGTCATCAGTTCCTCATAGTGGTATTTGTTTTGCCTGAAAAACACTAATAACCACTGTCAGAGATCAGGAGGGCTTCTATAACAGAGATACTTTAACTAATGAGGCCCCGCTGGGTAAAATAGAAATAACCACAAGCTGTTGTATTTGGATGAAATGCTCATCTACCCCAAAAACTGAAATCCAGGTTTTAAGACAGTCTAGTAAATTTGGGATGGATTACAGAAATTCTTGGGGAACCTACCTCAACTCAAATTTACCAGTTCACTTCAAGTTTAGGTTTGTCGCTCTATCTACAAAAATTATGGGTAAAATTTGATTTAATTCTTACAAGACAAGGGCACAGAAAAAAAATTAAACGAAAGGTCAGACAAACTGTAACATTATAGCATGAAAAGAAGGGAAGCAGAATTACTATGCCATCTCTTGCCAGACAGTAGGACATCAAATAGTCTGGGAGAAGGGTGGAAAAAGTATTTTTTTTTTTTTTTATCATTATTATTATTATTATTATTATTATTATTATTTTATTTTTATTTTTTCTAACTTTTGTAAAGGGCTAGGATCTGATCCAAAACACTTTTATTGAAGTGCCCACAGAACAATGACTCATTTGGGTGTACATGTTTGTCTTTTTTACTGCACAAAAAGCAGATAGCATTATGAACCTTTCAAAATCAAAAATTATCCATCCATCATCCATCCATCCAGCCATTTTCATTGGCTTATCCGAGGCTGGGTCGCGGGGCAGCAGGCCAAGCAAATCACCCCAGACGTCCCTCTCCCCAGCAACACTTTCCTGGGGGACCCCAAGGTGGTCCCAGGCCAGATGAGATATGTAATCCCTCCAGTGTGTCCAGTGGGATGTGCCCAGAACACCTCTAACAGGAGGTGCCCAGGAGGCATCCTGATCAGATGCCCGAACCACCTCAACTGACCCCTTTTGACGCGAAGGAGCAGCGGCTCTACTCCGAGCTCCCTCTGGATGTCTTAGCTCCTCACCCAATCTCTAAGGCTGATCCCAGCCACCCCACAGAGGAAACTCATTTTGGCTCCTTGTATCCGCGATCTCATTCTTTCAGTCACTACCCAGAGTTCATGACCATAGGTGAGGGTTGGGACATGGATAGTGGAAATTTAAAGCTTTGCTTTCCGGCTCAACTCCCTCTTCGCCATGACGGTCCAGCGCAGTGCCCCCATTACTGCAGAAGCAGCACCAAACCGCCAATCCATCTCACTCTCCATTCTACCCTCACTCATGAACAAGACCCTGAGACACTTGAACTCCTTAGCTTGAGACAGTGACTGTCTCCCAACCAAGAGGGGGCGATCCACCACTTTCTGGCAGAGAACCATGGCCTCATATTTGGAGGTGCTGACTCTCATCCTGACCGCTTCACACTCAGCTGCAAACCGCCCCAGTGCATGCTAGAGGTCACAGTGTGATGAAGCCAACAAAAATCATTTATATAAAGTTAAAAAACAACAACTGGCCAGCTCACTCAGTGTGAAAGTCCAGTTTTGACTAGAGTCATCATCTTCAGGGGACCCTGATGAAGACTCTCTCGTCGTATTGGTTTATCTATGTATCAATACAGGATTTTTACCTACAATCAGAGTGTCTTGGATGTATTTTTGGACCGCCTGTACCATGGACTTTTACACTGAGAAAAGCTTTACAATTACCTGCACAGTGCCTTAACCCAGTGCAGCACTCCCTGTTTTTTCCTTATCAAAAATGTTATGATGGATTTTAAATCAATGTTAACTCAAGCTTACAGAATGCACATGTTATATGATTAGCCCAGTTGGTTATACCTGTGGTTAAAGTGATTACCGCAGGTCAGGTGATCTTCAGTGTGTCCTTCTTCTGGGCATTTTATTAATACTTTTTATATTTTATTGTAATAAATGATATCATGGCTCAAAAGTACTATGTTTCACTCTGTTTCACACCTGTCAGCCCGTAACACATCATAAGACATTATATATGACTAATTATGCAAAGTTGAACCAGGGATTTGGCAGCCCCAACTAATGAAGAAGTCTTTCTTGTTACTCACTAAGCCAGTGATAGGTACAGATCAGCCATGAGGGCCCCGCTGTATCGACCGCCTGTCTGTCACTTCCTCCTCTGTCTCCATGTACACAGAACACATGGCAGAACATTAACCACTGTGTCTTCATCAGTGTGTCTGTCTATACACACACACGGCTATGTAAACCCACATTAATGTGTGTGCGCGTGTGTTTGCATGAAGTCACAAGCGTGTGCATGTGTGTTTGTACGTGTGTGTTATCCTGCCATATTACAGCTGGCTGCTATAAAAGTGAGGCGGTGAGGGTGGGGCAGGTTATAAAGTCTCAAATATAGCATCAACCACATTTGACACAGGACAGGTGAGGAGACAGGGTCATTCAGTGGATCCAGCACAGTGGACCGAACTTTAGAGGAGACAACCAAGCTTAGAGGTGTAAGGAGAAACTGTTGTTGGAAAGGTACAGCTGGAGATAAATTTAGGCCAAATACTCAGCCAGAAAAGCCAACAGGTGGAGTGTTATAATTCTTCTGAACAACTTGGAGTGGACCAAGACTGGACCAGATTTAAATCTTCAGTTTTAAAGCAAAGACATCCGCGTTTTGTCAGTTTGAGCTAATTCAGTTGAGAGATCAACCTGAGGGGAGATTTGAGATACCTGTAGGAGTTGTTACTTGTAGCGGAGGTTGAAGCATCAGTGTCAGAATGTGTTCAGGCGGCTTTGCCAAATGTCTGGGGATCAGCCTGATGCCTCTGTCGATTGTGTGTGTGCTGTGTAACATCCTGCTCTTCTTCCCGGGGGGAAAGTCTGTGGTGAGCGAACACATCACGCAGGAAGTCTGGTACTTTGGAGGCATTCTGGGATCTGGAGTGCTGGTGAGTACAATAAAGATGCACTCTGTGTGATATAACCTGTTTTTATCATTGCCGAAGATAATTTTGTTGGATTCTGCTGATGTTTTCCTGTATAGTTTTTCGAATTTCATATGTAACTTGCGTCTGGCAATTTGTCATGATGGCATTACAGTTAATTATAAATAATACAAAAATAATACAATGAAAAAATTGAATATGGCTGCAAGTAACACCTTTTTTTTTTTACTGTAGATGAATATGCCAATTATTTTCTTGATTAATCTATTAATTGTTTACTCTATAAATGTCAGAAAATAGAAAAAAAGCCCATTGTAATATACCAGATCCAAAGGTGATGTCTTAATATAGCTTGTTTTGTCCAGAAGCCGTCCAGAACTTCAGTTTTCTATCACATATAACAAAGAAAAAAGCAAATCCTTGCATTTCAGAATCTAGAATTGAGGAATCTTCAGCATTTTTGCCTGAAAAAAAAAGAAGAAACCAGTTAACTGATCAGGTAGTCAATTATTGTTTCACCTTTATACAGCTGCGCTTCATCTGAAAGAGATACTTCCAAAGATCTCATGCCTACAGCGAGTTCACATTAGAGATACTGGAAATTATAATAGCATTACATTATAATAGAAAAATGTTTTAAAGAATCATGAATCAGTTTAAAGCCTCTTTGTGTAAATAGTATATGTGGTTGTATTATTTTTCAAAATATTCTGACAGTATATTTGTAGAGAAAATATTCAGTCCTGGTGGAAATTAGTGCAGCACTAATAAATGGAAAGGTTAGGAACTATAAAATAATTAATATCTTAATGATTATGGTGGAACATTATGCAGTTCAATTTCCTCCTGCATACAGCGGGGGAACAAATAATTCATCATCTGCTTGACTGTTTTATATCTCTGTGTGTGTGTGTGTGTGTGTGTGTGTGTGTGTGAACTCGGGGTGTGTTTGGGCAACAGATGATCTTCCCGGCTCTGGTCTTCCTGGGTCTGAAGAACAATGACTGCTGCGGTTGCTGTGGCAACGAAAGCTGTGGGCGGAGATTTGCGGTGAGGAGATGTTTCACTGTTTAACTTCTCCTCACCATAATGAAATGATTATTCACAGCTGTGCCTTTCAAAAGTTGGGTGAGGATCCACAATAGGCTCACAAGAGAGGAAGATCAGAATGGGTCCTAAAATAATTCTGCAAAAATAGATGATTTAAATTTGGTTGGGGAACAAAAATCAAACGATTAACATGTACTATCTATGAGTAGACCCAATAAAACACTGAGGATTAGGAAGTAATGAAACATCATAAATTATATAAGTTTGCTGAGCAACTAAGTAATTGGGATTGTTAGCAAGCACAGTACCTGGAGCTTAAACTGAGGCATCTAAATGGAATTCAGCCATCATTAATTTCATTATTTACACCTGTGTTTTTCCTGCTGTGACATGTCAAAATGTCCGTAGTAGAAAAAGGTATTTTAAACTGAGCCTCCTGCTGCTGCAAATGAGGCTCTGTGGCAGTTTTGATGTGGTCGTCACAATCAGACGTGCAAATCATATGGCACCCAAGGACCTACATCCTTTACAAAAGTAATCCATTAACACAGAAGTTCATACATACGCTACAGACAATCAGGCACAGAAAAACACCTGCAGCATGAAGGAGAGCTTCAATTTTCCCAAAGTGTTGCTGAAACAGCTTCAAATGGAGTGAAAGGACGGCCTTGTGTGAACACCTCATGGTTTCAGAGTAGTAGGCTACTCAATATGTGTGACCTAGAATTTTTAAGTCCTTGCAATAAAATGGTGTAAAATTAAAAAAAAAAAAAAAAATTGATCTAAAAAAACAAATCTGGACAAATATCAGATTATAAAATACAATTTACAACACCAGACCTTTCATTCTGATGTTGCAGTTTATTTATATATTTTATTACTGTGAGGTATTTTTATGAATGATCCGTAGCTTTGCATTTGCTCCACATTTATGTCTTTATATTACATAAATTATAGCAGAGCTCAACACAAGAGGATCCCAGTTCATAACAGCAATGAAAATGTCCTCTTTCTTCAGAAAACACAACTTTTATATTCTATTTAATTCCTTTTTTAGTTTTTAGGGGTGAAAATAGGTTAAATTGATTATCCCCCTAAATGTCTTAACTAAAACTAAATAAATAGAAGAGAGACAATCGAGCTTTAAGGCTTGAAGGGTATGTTTCTTCCAGTGGCTCTATTTAATGTCACTGTACAATCACTTTGAGCATGTAAAGCAAACACAATGGCATTATGTACACACCTTTCATAATTTACTCAGCAATAAATGCCAAAAAATAAAACCCATACACGCAAATTGATGAGATTTTGATCGCTGAACAGTAACAAGAAATTCCTCTGATGGGAGTTTCACATGATTTTATCACACAGAGCTGGTATTGTTCTGGTAGAGACACACATACTGATCAATACTGCAGGAATGTGTCGGTGTATGAGCGTGTGTGGAGTCCAGGAAAGATTCAGCAAACAAAAGTCTGTTAGATCACTGCACACACACACACACACACACACACACACACACACAAACACACACACACACACACACACACACACCACTTCAGTAGCTCGTGTCAACCGTGCTCTGCTTGTCACCCTCAGCTTGTTCTCTGCACACCGAGAGAATAACTCCATTGTAGTCACAGAAGTTAAAAGCCTGATTGTTAAAAGTATTGATTCCCAATATGAGTGACTGCTCCTCTTTCTTTCTGTAGATGCTGAGTTCCATACTGTTTGCAGCCGTGGGTGTTGTAGGGGCTGGTTACTCAGTCATAGTTTCTGCTGTGGCCATAAACCACGGCCCTCGGTGCATGTTCAGCTTCAATGAAACCGTCAAGATCTGGGACACTCCCTTCTCAAATGGGTGAGACACACAGTCCTATTAGTATTAAAAGACGTACTTCCCATTCTAAATGATCAGCATAACCACCAGTGTAAAGATGGGCATCTGGTTTTGTTCAGTGTAAAATTTAAACCACTTTTTTAGTTGCTTGGAAATAAATTAGATTGTGTCATATTTAGATTTTAATTTTCATAATTAGGACTGTTTTTTTTTTCTTTAAAAAAGTAGTTTGATCATTTGGAAAATAAGCTGATCCAACTGAGAGTGGTATTAATCTTCTCATCTCACTCTCAGTACAAAAAGGAACAAGCATTTTTCTAAAGCAGATTTTGAACTATTCCTCTAACAGAATAAGAGGAAAACTTTTGGCCAAAAAAATGGCACAAAAAAATCCAAGTCCAGGCACTCAAGTGGGTTTGAAAAATGTAAAAGGCCTTTAATTTAGTGGGCTACATTCATTAAAATTACACCAACGCGTATCGGCTTGCGCCTTCTTCAGGGTGCAGTGACACAAAGGCAAACAGAGTAATCATGAGGGGATGATTACTCTGTTTGCCTCTCTGTTTGTCTTTGTGTCACTGCACCCTGAAGAAGGCGCAAGCCGATACGCGTTGGTGTAATTTTCGCGTTGGTGTAATTTTAATGAATGTAGCCCACTAAATTAAAGGCCTTTTACATTTTTCAAACCCATTTGAGTGCCTGGACTTGGATTTTTTTGTGCCATTTTTTTGGCCAAAAGTTTTCCTCTTATTTTGGACATTTTTCCCTTCCATGAGCACCGGTGGTTTGAGGGACACCAGCAGCGCTCCAGTCTCCTCTCTCTCTCATTCCTCTAACAGATTGGTTGTGAATATAAAAGGAAAAAGAAAGACAATAGCATTTTGCTAACTAATATTGTGCAGACTTAAAGGGCCAGTCCCAGGTGGACTGCTCCCAGCTTGAATTCAGTCTTTCCTCCAAGATGCTTACCTGCATGTGATGTCTTACAACACAGCAGAACAGCAACAAAAAGCTCATAAAAACTTGTAAATAGACATTGAGTCAAGATTATTTTTCCAAATGACTGTTCCCAAGATGAAGAATAAACGTTCACACTAAATATTTTAGTGTTTTCAGCCAAACAAACTTTATTCACAAACTTCATTCCCTTCGGTTGTCTTCAGGGGGAGGCAACAGTCTGACAAACTGGTTTTATTTGTAATTTATGTTAACTAATCCTTCAAAGGAATACTTCATCCCCCAAATGATCATTTGTATATCAGTTGCTTGCTCCATTTTACATAGAATTTATGGAGATTTTTTTCTTTCATGCATGCCTCCGATGAACGAAGAATCCAAAAACTCAAACCACGTTACCAACAGCAAAACTATGTCAAAACATTGGTTTACAAACTCTCACACAACTCATGCAGTATAATCCAAGTCTCATTTATCCAGCTGAATACTCAGTATTTCACAAACAGACAGCCCTTACCAACAGGGAACTAAACTAAAAAGTTATCTACACTCTCTTCAGAGCCAGACTCTACTGACAAAAACATTTAATCTTAGGGATGCGTGATAATATCGGCATGTCATCAGTATCGGCCGATATTGGCTTTAAGATGAAGGGCCCTATTTAGATGGTCTAAAGCAGACGGCGGACGGCGCATAATCCATGTCGCAAATGTCATTGCTATTTAGATGCAGGCGCAGTTGTCATTTTCACGCCCTGCGCCCTCGTTGTCTAACTAGCAAATGAACTTGCGCTTCTCTGGGCGTGTTCGTCTAAAAATGAGGAGTGGTCAGGCGCAGTCATGGCGCGTTGCTAGTTAGATGACGGGAAAAGCAAATGCGCCAGTGACCAACAAAAACCTGGTCTAAAGTCAACGGCGTAGTATTTCGCTGTTAAACAAGTTAGTAATATGCGTCTCTAGGCGGGTGCACAACGCGCGTGCACTCTGCTCAGACACACACGGGGCAGCCACACATATGCAAAAGATAACAAATAAAAATATGATTACAATGTGAAAGGTTATTATTGTGCACATTAAAATATTTATCAGAAACACGTCTTAATGGTCAGTCATTAATCAGAATGATCTAATCGCAGTAGCTAATAATGATCATCATAATCCGGGAGGTCCAAGCTCGCAGTGTCCGAATATATGCAACTGCGAGCAGACCTCCACAGGCTGATGATGCATAGCCTGTAAAATGAACTTGTCTTTCCCAAATGAGTTGTGATCATTTTGGCATGTAAATCACAAAATCAAAGATGTGAAAACGTTTGATAAACTTTATTTTGACATAAACACAACAATAACCAGCTTCTGTGAACTAAAAATGTAAACTTATAGCCACGTACAAATGTATATTTTTTTAAAAAAAAAGCTTTTAGAAGGTACAACTGAAGATCATCTTGTCAGGAGGAGGAGGAGGAGGAGGAGGATGCACAGCGGCCGCACAGCCCACCGCACAGCCGGGGGCACCCGGGGGAAGCTCTGCAGCCCGCGCGCAGCCAGACCACACGGGCCCGGGTGCAGCCACGGGACCAGCCCTTCCTGCACCTTCAGGCGGGGGGGGTTCAGGATGCTGGAGAGGGAGATGGGCTCTCTAACCTCCGGGTTAAAATAAAATTGAATAACTTACAATGTGTTGACAGCGTTACTCCCGTGCGCGCGCACTCTGTCTTTCTCTCTCGCAGTCTCACTCTGTTTCTTTTCTTTTGACTTTTCTAAGATGACAGATGCTGAATATATACTCCCTATCTGATGCTGTGGCTGTTTGTGGCTGAGAGGGATGTGAACTCATTAGTTTGCAGCTGTGTTAATCAAATCAGGTTGGGTTTCCATTACGCGTGCCAAACGTGCCAAACGGTGCCAATCCCCTTTGATCTGACATCAGATGTGACGGGACAGTCGATATAGAGATACATTTATCGTCTCCTCAGCTGTAAAACGCTCACTCTTTCCAGTTGGTAAGTCCGCCATCTAACTAGCTCCAGCCTGCAACCCTTTGCTGCGTGTCAGTGCCCATTCTCTCTCTGTCTCCCCATTTCACACACTGTCCTGTCAATTAAAGGCAAAAAGCCCAGAAAAATAATCTTTAAAAAAACATTCTCTTTCATGTCTCCATCTGCTGGTGGGTCATCGTGATAAGAGTATGCATGCATAATATGATGTTAATTCCACTACAGAACAGACTTGATGATCACTAAAAGTAAATGGGGCAAAAAGTAAATATAGTGATATCGATATCGACCAAATAAGTTGTTATAAATTGGCATATAGGATACTGGCAAAAAACCCAATAACGCGCATCCCTAGTTAATTAACATCGCTGAACATGAGAGCTGCTGGTCTACCACTGCCTCCATCAGTTAGTGTGTCTGTGTTTCACCAAAGTTGTGTGTGAGTTTGTAAACAGATGTTTTGAGATAGTTTTGTTGTTCTTAAATATGGACCCCTATGCGTTCAATTCATCAAGAATATTTCTCCATTTCTGGATTCTTTGTTCACCATGGAGGCATGTGAGAAAAAAACCACTGAGCTCATTCTAGTGTGCTCTTCAGAAGATGAAAGTGTCTACAGATAAAAACCTGTTGTCTCTTCTTCACCCTCCCTTTCCAGTGACTATCTGTCCAACAAAACCTACTGGACGTTGTGTTTAGAGCCGCAGGGCGTGGTGTCCTGGCATCTCTCTCTGTTCTCTGTGCTGCTGGTCATGGGTTTGATCCAGATGGCACTGTGCGCTGTGCAAGTGGTGAACGGCCTGCTGGGATGTCTGTGTGGGGACTGCTGTGGCTGCTGTGGAGGGGTCAGTGTGTAGTCTGAGACGATATGACTTCAGATGAGTTTATTTGTTAGAAGGATTGGATAAATTTGAAGGGAACTTCAACATTTCTGATATTATTATTCCTCTTATTCTCATTCTCATTCTTCTTCTTCTTCTTATTATTATTATTATTAGTAGTAGTAGTAGTAGTAGTAGTAGTAGTAGTATGTGAAACTGTAGCAGCAGTGAAAAGCCCTAAAATGACAGACATGAAAGAAACATTGGTGACATAATAGATATTTTATTGTTATAACACTATTTTATCTGCTGTAGTCTTTGTCAGAATTAAGAACTTTGATCTTGATTTATTTTACTTTTACCTGGTTAAATACAGGAAAAGGAGAAGAAGACTATGATGAAGATGATGATGATGAACCAAAAAATATATTAGTAATTATTAATATGAAAAATAAAACAATAGCTGTAGGCTTTTAATTTGTGAGTCTCTGACAGTAAGTTGTGTGTTTTATTTTTTAAAGCATCCCTACCTGTTAAAACCCTTAACCAGATTCTTCCTAATAATTAGAATTAAATAAATATACCGTTTATTGCCCATTTAATTCCAGAGTTAGATGATAAATTGAAGTTATCTGACATTAGCTCCAGTGAATTATGCAGCTGCTTATAACTTGATTATTGGTGTTAGTAAACAGAGATGAATCACACCTTCAGAGTAAACCACATTAAAAATGTTGATGTTGTTTGTCTTTCAGAGCGATGGAGCCGTCTGAGCACTTCCTGCAGCCGTGACAGTCTGCAGGCGGCTGTTTCCTGTATTTATTCTAATAATAGAGGGTGACAGGTAGTTTCTCACTTCGTGCCATTTAGCATTAAGTTTTTTTCACAAGAGCTCATTGATTACATTGTGTTTACTATCTGACAACACTGGTGAAATGACAGAGCTCTACTTTACAGGGTTTCTTTACTTACTCTCTACCACACACTAATGACTCCATCCTCTCATTGTTAAATCTGAATGTGCATTTTTGGCTCTTTACTGTCATACACTGACCACTGCAGTTAATAATTTTCCTCCTGTTATATAAAATATATAGACTACAGTATGTAACCGTTTTTACAGCTAAATCACTAATGGAATATCTTATTTTTATATATGTATGAAAAGCAGATGGGGCCATGGGACAGAATAAGACCTTGCTGCTGCTTTATATATTCTTTTTCTAATTTAATCAAACTCAACAACCTGTTAATAAAATAAGTTTTAATAGTTTCTCCTATCAGATATTTCTGTTGTATGACTGCCCCCTGCTGGGCACTTTGGTTGTTGTAAGCATGAGGTTAAAAAGTCATAGACAGACCTACATGATCTACACCATCAATACAAATCTTTACCTTGTACGTCTCATTAACAGAGGTTGTTATTAGAATATAATGTACAGTTTGTTGTTACCAGTGGTTATAACAAATGTATTGTAATATCTCTCCACACTCAAATCTTTGGCCTCTCAGTCAGCTGTGTTGCTGAAAGACTTATTCTTTAACACTACTCACTGTAGGCACTGATGTGACGGCCATTGGGCTTTTTTTCACTTTTCTTTTGTGCACACTTAGATATGTGGGCCTTCTCATGAGGCACTCACTTGTCGGCTGTGTCATTAAAATATATCTTTCTCTAAGTCTGTGAATGACTGATCTCATTTCATGATGCTTAAATGATTGCTGAAGAATACGTACTTTTAATAACCTCTGCCAACAGGTCATGTACAACAGAAAAAAGTCAATTATGGCTGTTAATTGAAATTTGAAGATCCATGAACTTTCTGACCTACAGCTGCAGCCCCAAGTTATCCAGACATGGCCTCAGGTGATGACAGCCAACATGACAGCATGTTACTGTATACTGATGTTCTAAATGTCACATTGTGGCCTGATGAGATGAAGAAAGAAATCTTCACAGTTACTCTTAAGAGGCTGATTACATGCAACGTAGTTTATTTGTGCTAAAATGACAAGTGAGAGCAGTCTATGACACTGTGTCAGTGTCACAGTGGCAGCAGGCTGAGAATGCCCAGATGTCCTTTTCCTTTGGCCACATCTTCCTGGTCTGTTTCCAGATATTTAAATTGCAGACCCCCTCCCTGAGAAAGACCTTATATTGCTAAAGACATGGCAGGGCTATTCCAGTTGTTGTTTTGACTCATTTTCACACTTGGAATTTCATTATAGCTTTTAAGGGATTATGATTTTGAAAAAAAAGATACCCACTTCTCCCACAGGAGAACAGATCAAAAATAAAGAGGGGGAATGTATACTGTAAAGGACCTGCAGAATGGAAAGGAAACCTCTGAAACTCTGTGGGGAAGCAGGCGCCCTCAGCCAACATTACTGTCTGTCAGAGGCTGCAGCAGGCTAACTTTTCAAACCAGTGTGAATTTACTGGTATCATATTAAAGTAGAAGGACTCCATTGATAGGCTACCAGCCATGTCATTAGCTTGTCTTAGCTTCTCAGCGAGGGGATTGAATAACGCTCCAAAGTTAAGCAAAATTTTCACAGGGGTCCCTTGAGCTCTCATCTCAAGATATCTGAATGAAGATGGGCTCCATGGATACCCATGAGTTTCCCCTTTAACAGACATGCCCACTTTATTTTAGTCCCCTGCAGTTTTGGGGGGAAACCGTGCAGTTTTTTTGCATGCAGTACAAAAGTGTAATTTCCACCTATTGTATTTGAATATGTCTGCATACTGGAGTTTTTGAAGTGAAGAAAAAAATGACTTATTATGGCCTCTGGGATAATCAGAGCCTCATGAAACTTTACAAACACAATCTAGAGACTTTGGGCATTCAGAGGATTTGAAAACTTGAGATACAGTGCTGAGCTGCATCTCATTTAATTAATCTTCAGGTCCCAAGCTTTCTGATGATGTATATGTGGCATGTAATATATATAAATATGTATATACATATATATATATATGCATATATATATAGTGTACTGTATACCTGTTGTATATTGAAAGCCTGTTAACGTTCTCCTTTGTGTGCTGGTTTAACAGTTTATTAGTGAAAGACAGAAACTGTCTTAGCGGCATTGTCAAAGTTTGCTCTGAAACTAGTCCATATATCCATTGCTGAGAGCTTTGTCACCTTCTACCTATGTCAATCCTCAATGCCTATGTGCAGTTTCACATAGATTGACCACGTCAGTGAGTAGAAAAACGTGGGACAGACAGAACGACTGACTGACAGAATGACACACTGACAGTTTCCGTGATTATGTACAGCATGCCATACCATGACTTAGTCATACCAAAAATTAGAAAAAAACAACAACATTGGTCCACAGGGGGAGCCACAGCGATCGGTCCCATTTTAGCCATTTTTAAGCATTTTTCTGTTGTTATAGCGCCACCCAGTTGC
>NC_065515.1:28675587-28754817 GCF_006386435.1 Epinephelus moara
TAATTGATAACTCTAAATTGGCCGTAGGTGTGAATGTGAGTGTGAATGGTTGTTTGTCTCTATGTGTCAGCCCTGCAATAGTCTGGCAACCTGTCCAGGGTGTACCCTGCCTCTCGCCCGATGTCAGCTGGGATAGGCTCCAGCCCCCCCGCGACCCTCAAGAGGATGAAGCGGTTAGAAGATGAATGAATGAATGAATGTGCAATATACTCATGCACTTACTGCACTTCTCTAACTGTTTTTATTCCCTTTAAATTCTGGTTTGTATTTCTTGTTTTACTTGTTGCATAACTCCAACTCCCCATCTGTCACTTATTGCGCTCCTCTATTACTGATGTGTGGGAAGTATGTTTGCTCATGTGCAGTGGGTGACTGTAGAAACTGAATTGCCCTTAGGGGATAAATAAAGCTTTTTCTGACTCTGACATATAATGTTCACCTACTATCTCCTAAGATCCCCTCACCCCCTTAAAAAGGACAAAAATGGGTCTATAGTAGGGAGACATGGAGTGGAAGAGGCTAGTCTGATGTACATATATCAGAAGCCCAATGAATGTGATTGTAATTATATAAACTAGGGTACTTTAAAAGCTTTTTAGGTTGCATAATTCCTCCAGCATGATCTAAGCTCCACCTGGGGCTCATTCAAGTTGAATGTGTCAAGAATTCCTCTTCAGGGAGGCAACTAGCCATAAGTGCCGCACCTTAAAGAGCTCCTCACTCTGGCCCTGAGGCTGAGCCCAGACACCCTGTGCAGAGCTGTCATTTTGACTGCCTGAATCTGAAACCTCTGTCTCAATGCTGCTGAGAGCTATTGACCATAAATGTGGAGTGGAACGTAGGTTGACTAGGTTGACTGGTTGAGGGCCTCGCCTTCAGGCTCAAGGACAAGGAAAAACAGTGAAGCTCAACGTTGTTGTGTGTTGATGGCCTATTTATAGAACACCAAGAAAACTGTATATGTTTACATGTATTATTCCTAAAAAGGTGCACAGTTTACTTATTTCAGAAGTCAGAAGTCTCTGTTGTCTGCTGTATTGCTGGTTTCTAGTTCTTCTTAAGCACTTAATGTTTGGAAAAAACTATGTTACTCCACTACATTAATTTGGCAACTGTAGTTTTTACAAGTGCTTTGCAGATCCAAATTTTACGTGCAAAGCAGCTTATTGCCATCATAATATCTCCATTACATAATAATATTACAAGTGATCCAAGCATTGTACTTAAGTGCAGTACTAAAGTAAATGTACTTAGTTACTCTCCACCACTGGCTAAGTGTTTTATGTTTCTAATGTTCTGGCTCAGAGTCATGTGTCACTCATCAGAGTTGCTAAAGTTGAGGTGGCTCAAAGAATCATAGAAATCTTCGACCAGTTGACAGTTTTCCTAAATGACAAGTGCATGCAGAGCTGCACTGTTTATTGGCAAACAGAGTAGTGTATTTGTGTGTGTTTGTCAGTGTGTGACAGAAGCAGCACATTGCTTTGGAAGCTGACACACCCACAGGATGACACAACTGCAGCTACAATCCTGTTTAAACAGGACAAGGCGGAGAAAAGTGCTTTTTAGTCTTCCCTCACTGCAGAGACTGACAGACGAGATGCATAGCGTGACTAGACGAAACCTACAATTTCAACTGGAGCACAACAAACAGGAAGGAAAGGTTTTCAGACTCTGAAAGTTTAGAGCTGAGAACCAATGTAAAACTCTCTGGGAACTTTACACAGGAGAAACTGATCCTGTGTCGCTTCAATTTTGTGCCGGGGGTGTCTTCAGCTTCACTGGGAGATCAAATGTCGTCCACGTCGTTCTTCTCAGTGACAGACCTCACCTGTCCAGTTTGCCATGACATCTTCAAACACCCTGTAATCTTGCCATGCAGCCACAGCTTGTGTGAAGCCTGTCTGCTGGAATGGTGGAGAAGGAAACCGCAGGAGTGTCCACTCTGTCGGAGCAGGGATTCAAACTGCAGACCACCTTGTAACATGGCAGTAAAGAGCCTATGTGAGTCCATTGTACTGGAGACAGCTCAGAGAGTCTCTGCAGGGTGGGAGAATCTCTGCAGCCTGCACTCGGAGAAATTCAAGCTCTTCTGTGTCAACCATCAGCAGCCAGCGTGCTTTGTCTGTCGGGATTCAAAAAGACACACAAACCACACATTCAGACACATCGATGAAGTTGCGCAGGATCACCGGGAGGAGCTCCAGAAATCTCTGAAGATCATGAAGTGGATTCTGAAGCTTTTTAATACAGCAAAAGAGCCCTGCAATCAAACAGCAAAACAAATTACAGTCCAGAAACCACACATGGAGATGCAGATGCAAAGGGAGATAATGAGGCTTCACCAGTTCCTACAAGGGCAAGAGGAGGCCAGGATTACTGTACTGATGGAGGAAGAGGAGCAGAAGAGTCGGGTGATTAAGCTGAGGGGTGAGGATCTGAGCAGAGTGACAGAGGCTCTTTCAAGCACAATCAGAGCCATCGAGGAGGAGCTGAGAGCTGATGATGTCTCAATCCTGCTGAACTACAAGAACACAGTGGAACTAATCCAGCGCCTGCCAGATGATCCAGAGCTGGTCTCAGGAACTGAGGCAGATGCGGGCAAAGACATGGGCAACCTGGTTCTCACCACCGTCTGGAACAAGACAATAGGGGCAGTGTCCTGCACTCCTTCTGAACTTTAATACCACTCATCGAAAACTCATCTGGGGTCTCATTTATAAAAAAGAGCATAGCATCCATACTAAAAATGTACGTACGAACAAAAGCTAAAAATGGTGTGCAGCAAAAAAAAAATTGACAATTTCTACGATCAGGCTTCGACCACACCATCTGCATTGCTAATTTCCTGTCTACAAAATGTTCATAAGCATGGGTCAGAGTTTCTCCCATAAAGTCTGGTTTGGTCTGATGTACGCCACTTTCAGGTCGTTTTGTGACACGCAGCGTTTATAAACATGTGATGTAAAGGCAGGTACTGTAGCAGCTTCCTGAAAAGGTTTTAAAAAATGTTTTTAAAAAAAGTGACTAAGTGTCTAATTTTAAATGTAAATGCTGCAAGAAAATTGCAAGCATAGACGTGAAGAAAGTGGGCACATGGGCAAATAAATGTTTTACATTGTTAATTTGGACACTCTCAGCCAAAATCTATTTGTTTGTATTTTTACAGTTTAATTTTTTTCTGAATGTTCCCACAGTACCAGTGACTCTTGAAGCACTTAAAACCATTAACACTTGTAGTCAAAGCATTGACGGTGTGCCAATCTGAATGCACTTTTTTTGCTTCACACTTTATAACACACTCTCACAACTGCTTTACACTCAGTTTGCAAGTTAACACACTTCTAGCTGAACAGTAGTCTCTACATTGCTACACTATTTTGCTAATTGCCTTAACAAGTTTTAAGGTTTATGGCCAGACCCACAAAGGTGGCTAGACTTAGCCGAATTTTTTCTATATGTTTTTTTCTAACACAAGTTTATTTGTGTATGTACTTTCCCTTATTTGTAGTTTCATAGTTGGAATACACATCCATACTTTACACATTTGGATAGCTGTGTGGATTTGTGTTAACAGTTGTTTTTTAATGCTTAAACAGTAACAGTGATTCTTAAAGCAATATCTGTGAAACCATTAACACTTGTAGCCAGTGCATTTACCAAGTGTGCTAAACTGAATGCAGGCTCTCTGCTTTACACACAGTCTGTAGTTTGAAAACACACTTTATGCAAAACCATGAACAACACGTTGGTTTTTACTCAGCTTGCAATTTAATACACTTTAAATTAAAGTGTAGTCTCTACATTGCAGCACTATTTTGCCAATTGCCTTTCCACATAGAAACATGTGAAATCACTTTTAGATAATGAGTTCACTTAGAAATCAGAGCATGAGCACTATAACAGGGCACAGGTAAACATTTGGACAATACTGAAGGCCAATATTGAACAGAGAGATGTGGATGAACTTTTATGGGCTGATCCACAAAGAAGGGGAGATTTAATTTATTTTTCTAACAGAAATGTTTTGGTTTTCTACTTCTGCTTCCTAAGCTGTTTGAGACGTTTGGGAAATTTTTTAAGAAAAAACCTTTCCCACCTTATTTATGTTAATGGGGTATGGTGTTTGGACAACACATCTTTATTTTCTTGACCTTTCTAATTGTTAAATGGAGTAAGGTTAAGGGAAGCCTCTACTCAGTGAAAGACAGATTACATTAGATCTCACATTATGAGAAACAAGATAATCTAGTCTGATGAAAACTCTCTGGCCTCAGCTCTGAGCATCCTGTCTGGAGAAAAGGCACTGCTCATCACCTGCCCAGTACCATCCCAACAGTGAAGCAGGGTGGAAGCTGCATCATGCTTTGGGGGTGTTTTTCAGCAGCAGAGACTGCATGTCTGGTCAGGGGAAAGCTGAGCAGAGCAAAGTACAGAGATATCAATAATGAAACCCTGATCAAAAGCACTCAGGATCTCAGACTGGACTGAAGGTTCACCTCCAACAGGAGAATGAACTGAAGCACACAGCCAAGACAATACAGGGACAACTCTGAACGCAACATAACAAAGTGTGACAAAAGTGAGGGTGTCTGAATGCACTGTGTAAAGCCTTGCACTGGGCAACTTTAATTCCTGTATTTTTAGACTCACTACATTTGAATGTTATTACTTTTAGGCCAACAAATGAATACATAGACTCATTATTTCTCTGTCTGAGTTTTTTCTTTTATGTTGGGAAATAAAACACTTTATTTCATGGGTCCATGATATTCTGAGCAGTTTCATGAAAAATAACTTTCTTTTGTTTTGTTTTTTCCAATTTATGACCTTAGTAATTCTAAAATTCTTCTATATAATCTACACAACATACAATCTTTTATATATTTATCTCATATTCTGTCCACATTTACACATAACAATAATATAGAAAATATAATAATAATTGTTATTAATATTAATATTATTATTATTGGTAGTAGTAGCAGCAGAAGTATAATCTATTCATTTCAATTTTATTATTTTTTTTGTCTACACATAATTTGTCCTCACTTAAACTGATGCCTTGTATGATTGATACGACTGATACGTCACGAACTGAACGATGCACTCGTTAATCAGTCGTGCTAATCGATAACCGAGTATCTTTACTGATGTTGAGAATAAAAACAACTGGAAAAAAAGAGTAATACGCGGCCAGTTTGAAACAAATGACATACACGTGTACGTTTGTAGTAAGTTTTTGTTAAATTATTAATATTTACATGTATTTTTAGGCCAGCTTGTCTTGATATAGACTAACTAGTGGAACTGTAACGTTAGTTCTGGGCTGCTTTCTAACGAACACGGAAGAAATAAGCCGCGTACCAGCGGGTTTCCAACTGCTGTGTGACCCCGGGGATAAATACGATTTATAAGGGAGATAAATGTTTTTTTTCTAGGACAATGTTTTCAGCTTGAAACAGAGGTAAGTGTAGTGTCTGTGTTTCATATTAACCGCTGAGACAGTCTTCAACCGTGTAACTTAACGTTAACTCAGCCATGTTGTGGTGGTGTCGGTTGACACACGTAACACGAACCAGTCTGCAGTACTTAAACACATTTAACTTTTCACACTTTAATTATGTGTACCTGTGTGAGGTGTATAGTTGTAGCTAAATGTCGGTACAGTTGAGGGAGGAATCCGCACCGGGGAAGACCCAGTAAAGACAGACTGGTTTGACTGGTTTCTGTCAGTGTCAGGTGATGTGCAACCATGTACCCTCTGATAGGACAGGAAGTGTGCCCCATGCATGAGAAATAGCAGCATGTGGATTGTTTAATTCATCCTTTTAGTAATGTCCGTCAATAAGGTTGTGCAAAGTAACACACTATCAAAAGATTATCTACTGAAAATTCAAAAAAAAAAAAAATCAAGGCAATCATATCTCTATATTTTGTTCATGTAATCCACGTTTGTATGACATGTTAGCCTACATTTGAATATTGCTGTAAATTAGTGTGAATTCACCCTCCTTCAAGGGTGAATAATAATTATTATGACAATAATGCATTGCGTTTATATAGCACTTTTCATAACACTCTTCCAAAATATGTAAAACCCTCCATAATGCACAGTCTCTGCCCCACTGTCAAGTATTTTATTTCGAACATACTTCAGATGATAACTGGTAACCTTGGAAAATATTAAAAGTTGGTTCTTTCCTAGCAAAAATTACAGGGGAATTCAAATAGTTAGAAACTGGATTTTCAACCTGCCACAAAATGTGTCTCCTCTCTAAGATGCACGGTCTCTGCTCTAACATCAACTATTTCTTGTTGTGTATATGTATGTTAGATAAGAGTGAGATCAGAAGAAGTTTAAACTTCTAACAAATTGGTCATTTTTCTATAGTTACTTTTTAGGTAGTTTTTAAACTACATGGTAGAACAAGCTGTACAAATGAAAGCTTCTTCTGCTGGTGGGCTTTCAATGCACATATGCATGGTGTAACCACCACAAACAAGTGTCACACTGAATTATTTTTTTCTTTTTTTTTATTATTATTCCTATTTTGATTTTCTTTTTGTATTTTAGCTTTGAGTGAATGAGCCTTTATTGTGCAGCTTTGCTCTGTCTGACCTGATCTGTTTATCTTCTTCTTTTTCTCATCAGATGCTCTCTGCTATATTTCAAAGAAGCACTTTTGCTGCACAGAAGGTAACAGAGCTTTTGCTCCAAAAACTCTTTAGCTCACATTTCTAACAATGCCTCATTTTAAAACTAAAATGTTTTTTTTTTTTTTTGTTTTTTTTAATCTGACTGTCTTGTCTTCAGGTATGGCACTGGGCAGGTCCTCCACAAAGATGCTGGACATCAGCCCTGAGCAGGGCTTCAGATGTTGGATCCAGCTCCCTGCAGAGCTGCTGGGCCTCAACGGCAAGGCTGCCATTTTCAGAAAGGAGTGATGGACGAATAAATGCTCCTGCTGTCCTCGGTTTCAGGAAGATTGAGCTATTCCAGAGGACCCAGACTCATGCAGCTCCATTTTCAGCGAGGAACCGACAGTTCCACTCCTCTGCTGCGAGGCTGAAGAAGCGACCAGAGCAGCCTGAACCTCCCAGAGAGCTGGATCTGCTGCGCTATGACATGAAACACTTGTGGAAAAGTCCTAAACCTGCCCTGTACCTGGGGTTTGCAGGGCTGCTCCCCTTTGTCGCCCCCACTCTGCTCATGGCTGTGACTGAGAGCTACTATCCAGAGTTGGCCTACGCTCAGTTAGCTTATGGCGCCTCCATCGTATCCTTCCTTGGTGGATCCCGCTGGGGATTCGCTCTTCCTGAGAGCAGCCCAGCCAAACCGGACTGGATAAACCTGGCCAACAGTGTGGTTCCCTCCCTGTTAGCGTGGGTGGCCATGCTGATGAGTGACAGCCTTGTTTCTGCAACCACCATGGTTATCATGGGACTTGGAATCTCGCTGCATTATGATTTGTCTCTGCTGCCCACTTACCCCAGCTGGTTCAAAGCCCTGCGCAATGTCCTGACCATCGTGGCGTTTTTATCTCTTCTTGGTACACTTGTAGTTCATGGGATATGCCCAGAGAAGAAGCTATTCTTAGATTAAAAAGTATAAATATATATATAAAACTAGAAAGCCACCATGCTTTTGAATTTGGTCACTTTGTCAGTGATGTTTTTGAAGCTACCACTAGGAGTCGCAGAAATCAGACATTTTTCGAACACCACACATCCAAAGAACTGAACAAAATAGACAGAAAATGTGGAAGTTCTTGCTCAGATGTCAAATAAATGCATTTTTGTCATTCAACACACCGTCATTTTTATGTGAGCTTATTGTTTTCTTTTCATTACACAAAGGTCTTCAATTTGTGATATGAAAGAGTAAAAAGAAACACATTTTAGAGGCTGTAACCAAGAAATGTTGAATATTTTTGCTTGACTTCTTCAGCCTTATTCAGAAACAAAATATCAAAAAGGACGTTTTGTGTGATTAAGCAGGAAGTGGACAAGTGGAAAGCAATCTCACTTCACTGCCATCTTTATAGCAATGCAACAAGCTCACAGAGCCACTGTTGCTGTGTCCTTTAATGTGGCTGGGGTCAGACAGCTAAAGTCAGAAGTACTGACACCGGTGGGAAAAAGGCCATTACATAAGATCTAAACTGGAGTAATCTGTACTTAAAGCTACAGGGGTCAAATGGCGCAACACACTCATGTGAAAGGTTGCACTCAGTTTAGAATACATCCAGGTTTACAGTACAACTTTAACAGGTTTTCAAATCACAGCTGATTCAGTGCTTGGCTTGACATGTGCCACACATTTATGACAAACATCAAATCTATTAATGCAAATTCAAATACATTTTCAAACAAACTGAAATAAATTCACTCAAAATACCTCATGTTTGTTAAAATGTTTTTATTAATGTAAACACCAGCATCTAATGAACCAAATATTGAAAGGCAAGAAAAAAAATAGAGGGTGTAGAAGTCCACAGATATCTGAGAAACAGCACATAAGGCACATTACTCTCCTGTTCACCAGACCCACTGAAAAGGTGCAATAATGACGTCCTACAAAAAAACAGACCAACAAAACTCGAGTGAAATCCATTTCCAAAAGTGCAAACCTGTCTCAAATATACCAGCATGTGAATCCCCAAAGAGTAAATACAGTATTGCACTTCAACAGTTTCCTCAGATTTCAACATGAAACAGCTCCCCACTCACAAAATACTACACCCTATTGTAGTAAACTGTTTATAAAGCTCAACAAGTGTCTGTAAATGAAAGGAAGGTGTCAATTTTCAACTTTTGGTGTGTCTACTTTTGATAAAGAAAGCAAAAGAAAAAAAAGAAAAATGTGTGTTTTGGTCAAGTATTAGAGGAACGTGGCATAAAAGCACCCATACTTAAAATGACTGATACAAAAACATTACCATTTCTACCCAAATCCACAATAACACAACTTAAAATGTCTTGAGTGTCTTTGGTGTTCGGACTCCCCATCTTTGGTTTGAACTGAAAGTCAGTTGATCCAAACTGAGCCCCGAGAATTACAGTGCACTATAATCTGTGGGTGTATCCTAAATGTAAATTGGACAAATTACTAACAGATGGAAACACTGTAGAAGTCTTATTAATCATTATAAGCCCTGTGTGAGAACTGCAGGATTTTGTAAACTATTTTTATAATGGCTCAACAGTTTAGCCAAAGTCCTGCAATCACTTTAAAAACTTCTACAGTGACTCCATCTTTGGTGACCTACTGGTAAACAAGTTCTTTACGACAGATTTCCTAATACGTTTGAAAGAATGTGTTTGAAATACGAAAAATTGCTGCTCATCCTCTGACACTCTCACACAGTCACACATGACTCTGCTGCCTACTTTTGTTGAATACCCAAGTTATCCCTCATGTGCTCATACACCACGTAGCTGATGCTGACAGCAGGTAGGACCTTCATGAAATTGGGCAGGATGCCACGGTAAAGTCCAAAGAAGCCTTCGTTTTGCAGAATGTTCTTCACAATCTTGGTCATGGGCAGCTGCTCTGAGCCCTCAAGAGAAGCTGAGAAAAAAAGAAATATTTAAAAACAATGTGAAAAAGCGAAACATGATGCCTCCTGCCAAGCCTATCGCCTGCATGGGGGCATATAAATATTTAGGAGCTTTTGGGCTGAATCTGCAGTGACTGATGTTTTGCCACTTGGGGGCAGCAGAAACAAGCTGTAAACACAACAATGATATATCATCACCTTATGAAGTTGAAACAGTTGCACATAGTTACCAATCTTGGAACCCAACAGCTACTGGTGTGGGAGGAACGGCTAATATTTCTGTGGTTAACATGGAGAAAGCTCTGCACACTGTAGCTCTTTTATTTCTATCTTTTATTGGTCCAGCTCATAGACTGTATATAAAGATGGACACTTACTCCTACTGACCAAAAAAGAAGCCAATATATCACAAACGGCCTCTGTCAGCTTGCATTTGTGAGGTCATTCGGAGCCAGAGTCTGCGACGCAGCAGCGATCCCCAGGTTATCACATCCCGCCCATACTCTTGTCCAACCAATAGCATGCAGCCCCATTGATCACGAGCACAACAGCTGGCAGACATAGGAAATCATGGCCTCCTTTTTATAGCATCAAATATCTAATGAAACTTATCAGAAAAAAACACTTGAACATACATCAGTGCAATAAGTACTACCTAAAATGACAGAAAGCGTTTATTTGATGCGTACGTTGAGTTTTTAGATTGGCCCACGTCCTGTCCGCTAACATGGAGGGGTCAGGGTTTATGACCTATACTGTAGCCAGCCACTAGAGAGCAACTAAGATGCTCTGGCTTCACTTTGAAGGAGCTGTTATGTTGTCCATCTTTACTATAGTCTATGGTCCTGCACCTGCCTTAAACAGTGTTTGGATGTGGGACGCTATTGTGTTTTTTTGCAGGGTTCCAGTGTTGCCAGCAGATATGCAGGCCAAAACCTCTTTTTTGGTGTGCCCATCATTTTCAACGATCTCTATAAAGAGATATCTGTATATGAATGCCGATAAATTTTGACTGCCGCTCCAACATGATTGGTCAATACTACTTGGACTACGAACACAAACTAAAATATCAAATATGCCAAAGATACCAAAACCTTGCCCTGTCACCAACAGATTGTTCATACGTATGCAGATATCTGTTAACAGAGCTTACCTACATATCCAGCAGATACAGTGCAACATAACCAATTATTTGGAGGTGTGTTTGTGTCCAATATTTGCTTTCCTTCTAGGCCTGTTTTTAGTTTCCACTTACTCCTGAGGGAAAAATCTGCTCCACAATGTTCACCAGCTTATTGGTAATTGGTAAAGTTTCTTTCAAGTAATGTTTACTCAGTCTTTACTTTAGCTACAGTGGTGGAGTGCCAATAACACAACATTCACCAGTAAATTGATTTACATCTTTCTATATATGTATTTTTCTTATTATGAAAAAAATCATCCTCTACTGTAAAAAAATTTTTTAAATTATTTTCTACCCTTCATGTATATTCCTCTGGATATGATCACTGGGTAAATGCCAACAGCACTAAATTAAAAGTTGACAGAATTTTGAACAAGGTTTGGTTCTCTGTACCTTGTGCCTGCATCCTGGTGCGGACCAGAGCCAGGGGGTAGCTGGCCAGCTGTCCACATGTGCTGGATAGAGTACCACAGCCAAGCAGCACCAGCACACCAGGGTTGGCTGAGTCTTTGGCGTAGCGAGACAACCAGAGGTTCTTCAAGCTCTGGTGGGGACAGGAAAGAGGTTGTGTGTGATTAGTTGATTTTGCAAAATAAAAAAGTGACATCTATAGAACATAAGTGCAAACCCTTCACTGTTTTAATGACAGATGACACATGAGAATGATTCATGAAAACATACCTCGTACACTGCCAGATCTATGCCAGCATAGGGGATGATGCCGATGAGATTGGGGATGTAGCCCTTGTAAAATGCCTTCACTCCCTCAGTCTTCAGGATTTTCTTGGCACAGTCAAACATTCCTGAGTACTGCCCGGTCTTCCTCAGGGTCAGACGGGTTTTCATCACCTGCGGGAACAAAGTGATCATCAGTGAAGCCGTTCTGTACCTGACAGCACTTCTACTGACACTTTGTTGCAGCCAGCAGCTGCTGAGGCTTAACAAATATGGATGTAGCCTTTAGTCTGACTGAAGGTGAACAACTTGTGAATGAGTTTGTGTCAGTATTGATACATTGTGTTACCACTTCACCAAAAAGATCAAGGTGGGAAATTTGCATTATCTTTCTAAAGTCACTCACATCTTTAAACGTTGCTCTTTATTTAAGGTTTGACTGAGAGAGGCAGGGTTCAGAGGACCATTAGTGTAGACCTAACCTAGATAACTATCTGTCTCATTAAATGTATATGAAAATACATTTTCTGGCACTCTTAACGGCACTCTTAATACACCTGTAAGTGCCTCCGCCTCCGCTTACCTCCATGGGGTAGATGGCAGTTTGTGCTGTGGCTCCAGCCAGCGATCCAGCCAGGAACCTCTCGTGGGTCTTGATCGTCCCTGGTTCACTGGCCAGCATCTTCTTATACTGATGAAAGACAGTGACGAGTATAGGGGTGAGAAAATATTGATTCTCATGAACACTGTAATGATCTTAAACTTAAACTTAACATGCAAAGGCTCTTGGCAGTGAGTGAGTCATTTTGTGTTGTGTTGTGAACCCCCGAAGGCTAGATCCTTCAGTGTTGTAGTAATTCATCCTCAGCCATTTGACTCTTCCACTCCAACATAACAACATATTGCTAGCTTAAACCATGGACTGTATAAAATAAACGTAACTAACATGATGTCACCCACTGGTTTGAGGACTCTGGTTTTAAACCGTGACTTTGGAATTTTGGCCATTACCATCTTAGATTTTTGGAGCCAAAAGTGACCATAGTTGGACAAGAGGGTGGAGATAACCCTAACGCTAGCTACTAGCTTGGTTAGTGTTGTGGATTCACAGCTATAATTAACTGCGATAATGCTAATGCTAGTTTTTGCAGGTGAAAAACAGGCCTAAAACCATTACTGAAAAAAGTGAATATCCAACTCCTTAGACAGTCTTTTAGCGCAAGCAAATGCTGAACATGATATTTTTTTTTTTTAGACAAATCAAAACTTTACACTAACTATGAACTGAAAGCATGTCAAAATAGCGACAGCTGTTCCTTTTTTGGCACTTCCACATTGGCTTCATTTTTCAGAGGTTGCAGTCACAAGTTTGCATCGCTAGCATTGACTGTAATCCTAAATCCTCATTTTGCTAACAGGTATTATAATATATTGCAATATACTGAATTGTAATTACTGTATCGTGATACGTATTGTGTCGCCGGATCTCGCCATTACTCCATTAGTGTCTGTAATTATCTTGAGCTGACATTGTGTCTTGGGATGTCATTATAAATTTTACAATACATCAATGATCTTTGATATTGAAAAGGTTACATCAATAATGACATGCTGCAAAACAATACAGTGCATCTATGTATCTAGCATGTTTCTGTTTACCTTCTCATAGGCCATAAATTTAATGGCCGTCTCCGGGGCGATCTTCAGCACGTTGATACCGTTTCCTCTCCACAGAGACGTTGGGCCTCCTTCTTTTAACATTTGCTTAAAACCACTAACCAGGCTGATTTTGTTGGTCTTGGTGGAATGCACCTGTACATTAAAGAAAAGAAAAACACCTGTAAGCCATTACTTAAAAATGTAAATACATGTATTTTGTTGTTCTAAAGGCACCATTTAGGTTATATAAAACACAAACATGACCATGACAGACCACCAATTAAAAAAAAGTTTTGACACACCTGCATGAACACCTTCATTCTGTCCAGTGGGGCAGTTCCTGTACGGGACACGGCACCGGCCATGGCCCCCGCTGCCAGCTGCTTCCACCACACACCGGTCGTCTTCTCCTCCTCTGTGAACTCATCTGGGATGGAGAGGCTGTCACCAATGTCCAGCACCTACACAAAACAAATATAATTAAACCACAGTCAGACACATTTAAATTTTGTGTCAACTGTGTATAGTTTCATCATCAAGGAGCTAAAAGGAAATGTGAAACTCTCACAACTCTCAAACAGATATGCTCATTAATAGCCATAAGCTGTCAGAATAGATCTGTCTGAATATAACTAGAGCTTTGTACTGTTCAAATATAAATTTTATGCATATTTTAAAACTGATGGAAGCCTGTGTTTGAGATTGACGTTATTTGAATCACACCTTTAAAACCACATGATTACCTGCTTCGCCTTGAACTTAATTCCTGGCAGCACCGGTCACTCAGCATATCCTCATCCGAAGTCTTACATAACAACAGATCCATGCTGTGAGATCAATTACATCATTGCACGACACTTTATGAAACCAGTTGTTTGAGTATAAAACAATGTTCTGTTTCGCGGAGACTTTGTCAGAGATGTCGTGATTTAATTCTAAGGTCATTTTGTGGGTGTTTCAGTTACTAAACAGAGATGTGTTTCAAGGTATACAAAATATTTTGACATCTCTTGTACAGTCATGGGAGTGGAGGGACAACACCTTACAATAAAGCTAATTAAATACCAACTGTGTCCTTAAAAATCAGAGTTGAAGAGCACCTTTGTCCCACAGTCTCATACACTGGACATTATAAGTAATTGGCCGCATTAAAGTGCATCACAATAGCTCAGATATCCATGTTAGTGTCTCCACACCCAGTATACCGGCCTGTCAGCTTTTGAGTTTTACAAATGTACACACAACATATAAGCCAATATAAATTTCTAGACATAAACACATAACATAAAAATATATTTTTGATAAAGAAAACTCATCTCTGATTAATATAAAATTGTGATATAGAAAGAGAAATGTACTAAGCAGGACATTTTACAGTTGAAAAACAATTTGTAAGTGCTCTCTAGTGAACAAACACTGTTTCTAAATTACCTTCAACATACCTCTCTGTATTGCAGTTTCTTGTAATTTATGGGCCTGCATACTGAATATTTCAGTATCTGTGATAAGATTTAATTGGCTGATGTATCAATCAGGTTCTACTATCAAGACACGCCAAGTTTTAATTCATGACCAGGAGACAACCTGGACTCACCATGTCCACCTCCACCTCATAGATCCCCCCATCTTCTTCAAAGTCGATGAAGAACAAGTTTGTCTGTTGGTGCTGCTGGTGAGGGTGCAGCAGAGCCAAGGCCATCTCAACTCTGATAAAGCTGCTGATCCAGTACAATACAGCCCCACTGTGGTACAAGATCCCTCCTAAACTCTGTTCCTCAGACTCCTTTACACGATTCTAATAAAGTTCCCCGTCAGATGTCAAAAGGTCTGCAGATCAAATCCAGCCCGAAGGAAGAGAAGCTGAATCCCGAGCAGCCAGGAACCATCAGCATGAACACTGGAGATGATGTGAGGCTCTCACTGCCATAGAAGACTCCAACCACTGCTTCAGTCTCACCACTGCCTCATCTTAGCAACCTCACCCCTGTCCGGTTCTAGACTCTCTGCGCGACCTGTCCCAATCCCACTGACAAGATAATCCTTCTCAAATTAGCTTATCTCCGCCTCAGTTTAGCAGCCACAGGTTTATTTAACCTCTGAGGCAGTGCCAGTGAACCGAGGCAGCAAACGTCAGAGATTAGCCATTGACTGGAACTGTATGTGTCTCTGTCATGCACACATAGTGCACGTCACACTGTGTGTGTTTCGTGTGAAACTTCAGTTGAATTTGGATTTGAGTATTCTTTGTTAGTCTAACAAGCAGCAAAAAGTTTGGGAGTGAAGTGAAGCATCTGACTAAAACTAATCAGACTACATTTCTTGAACTGGACCAAAAGACTCTTTTTTTGCAAGTTCTATACAGCCTCTTTTCCCAAGAAAAGGTCATTATGAAAAAGTTTTTGTCTCCACTTGTCTCTTTACTTTTCTCACTTCTTTTTTGGATATGAATGAGTCTCATCTGGTGACGTACAGCTACTGATCTGTTGCCAAAGTCCTCACCCAAATCCAGTATCAGCGTAAAACTCTCTTTCACAACTTTCCCTCTTAGTGCAATGGTCCTTAAAGTGATGTCTGGGACAGTTGAAGGACACTGAAGGCGCGGGTAGGACAGTTAACTGTGGTGCCTCCATATTTCTTCTGTTTTTATTAAATGGAGTTTATAACTAGGGATTTTTTTTCTCTATGTGAGGGCGTCCGGGCATCCTCGATCTGCTCAGACTGGCCTTGGTGCCAGAGCAAAATGAAAACTGTATAAGAAATGCTTTTTCATTACCAACTGTGTGTACTGGGCTGTAATTATGCCTCATAATAACTTATAATACCTCATTAAAACAAAAGAGACATTAACAATAAGTTAAAAATACTTTAAACCTTTAAAGTTTAGTCCACACCATGACAACAGATGTTTACTTTTTTGGACTTAACCTTTGGTTATGTGTGGCATTATTTTGGTCTGTGTTTCATGAGTATATCACTATGTTAACCAGCCATGTCCAAAGTCCGACCTGGGGGCCAATTGTGGCCCGCGTACGGACTCTAAAAGGCCCTCGGCTTGTCTGGCAAAATGTATTGTATGTGGCCCACCACACAATATTGGTTAATTAAACAAGATCACTGTGTACTTCTTTCATTCACCTTACAATGGCAGGAATATCGTAGTTTGTAGACATGCATCAAATAGGAACTAGTGAGTTTTCACACACTGTGAGGGCTGCCGCTTTTAAGAACGGGGGAAAGCTTAATACTTATTCAGTAGAAGATAAAAACGTTTTTTGGTTTTTGGTTTTTTGAGCAACCAATATCATGCATGCTGGTCCACAGGTATTTTCACATTATCTACTCTGGCCCAAGAAAGTTTGGACACCTTTGATGATAACAAAATAATTCCATCATTATGGCTTTTTTCTCTCTCCTTCAGACAGAATAGTTACTGAGTCATGCCCTCTCCTTACCGAGGAATGCTTCCAGTAGCGGATTATCTCCTGCAGGTTGGTAGCTGGGTTAAACAGGAAATGCTCCCTCCATTCATTCCAGTCCAAAGACATGGTGCCGTCCGCATCAATACTGTACAACAGGGAAAGACAGAAGACCACATTTTATGTGTTGTTTTCATCTAAAATATGAAACTAAGGTCCACTTAAGACTAACTGGGCCTACTTATTGGCTCGTAGGGGCAGAAATGGGCTTTTTATATTTTAGTGTTAAGGGTTGATGATTGGGGAAATCTGTTGGGAGCACATAAACAGCACCAACAAGGGTGCTTTTTTTCAATTTTCCATCCATCCATCTTCTAACTGCTTCATCCTCTTGAGGGTCGCGGGGGGGCTGGAGCCTATCCCAGCTGACATTGGGCGAGAGGCAGGGTAAATATTTATGACCCTTTTTAATTTGCCTTTTGTATCTGATGAAGTGTAGAAGAGAGCTAACAGAGGGAGAGATGTGGGATGACAGGAAACAAAGGCCTTCAGCTGGACTCCAACTGTGGACTTAATGATTGCATGACAGGCGCCTTAAACACCAACAGGAAATGCACAATTTGTGTTTTCAATAAACACTGAATCCTGAACAATGTGAGAATGGACAGTGACACCTAACCAGAAGTTTAACTAACAAATGAACCCACAGTCCAGAATCTTAATCTCGTCATACTGTGATGAACAAAGAACACAAAAAAAAGGATTTAGGCACTAATTTATATTTCTAAAGAATAATTAGCATCACGTTTATCAAAATAAAAGTAACATTTCATGTTGTAAACTTCATTTCACTACAAGCCCTCCATCAAAGAAAATGGATGATAGTCTACGCCAAACTCCATTTACTTTCAGACCAATTAAGCTCCTCCTTACTTCTGCTCAGTCAGAGACAGAGAGAGATTGGCAATAGACAGCGGTGTGGAAGCATGCAAACAAAACAGAAAAATAGGTCACAAGAAGATTAGAGTCATTAAAATCAAACCACCAGCAATTATAACAGTAGAACAGGTTTTACGTAAAATCTATTTTCAGAATAAATTAGCAAACACAAATGACATAACCGGCACATTTCTTAGCTTATTTTTCTATACTTTGAAACAAAGTAATAAAAATAAGGACACCATGTGTCTCCTCCATCTCTTCTACGGTCTCCTCTGTAGCCAATCTCTGTCCTCATCTGCCCTAAATGTTCATTTTTCCTTTATTTCCTTCCTCTGTGTCAGTACGGCTGACTGACACACTCATAAATTACTCTCTGCGGTTTTCAAACAAATCTTTCTGTCTGATTCAGAGTCATGCACATCCTGCTTTACTTCTCTGTCTACGGCTCACTGTCAAGTTTGCTCCTGTACATCTGCTGCTTCTTTGTTTATGCAAATACAGAACATACTGGATATCTCGCTGCATAAACCCGGCCTGACTGCAAAGAGCTGGGAACAATATGGAGTGTTGAACAGGATCCAATTCAGTGTAACGTGTTCATTTCAAACTTGTTTCTTTATTAGTGGTACAATATTTTCTCTGCTGCTGTTACACTTCCTGCTTGCATACAATGTTACCAAGTAACATTTAATGTTTGTTGTATTGTTTTTGTGCTTCCAACTATGACTGGGCTTCTGGCCAGACAGACTGATGACACATATCAAACAGGTTTTACACACACGTAGATCCCAGAGCTTAGTCTTATTACTATTGAATGTTGGGACACAAACAGTTGTCCCATTAGTTTGTCAAAGTGGAATGATGACAAATTGATTTATACTTAGCCTTCTTATTGTTTTATCATCAGTTAGCTCCTCCAGCATTTATGAACCCAGAGCAAAAGCAGGGAACTGAATATGTGTGGTATACCTATAGTAACTGCAACCTGGAGCCGTTTTACAAAGATATACTGTGAATATAAAATATCTGTTGTATGAAATATTCGACAACAATTAAAACTGTACACTATTAAAAAAAAGGTTTAAAAATATTATAGTCTAACCTCTCTCTCTCTCTCTCTCTCTCTCCCCACTCCCGCTGCAGTTCTCTCTCTCATTACCGTATTTACAGGTTATTTATTTTTCTCTGACATATAGAGCTCGCCCCCATCCTGGTAAAATTGCTGATAAAGTGTGATAAGACAAAACAACTACAGTACTTATAAATAATGTGATCATTTAACTAATGGAGGAAGCCTCTGGGCTTCTGCATTTCTTCCATAACAGTCTGCTTATCTGACATGTTATTTAAGTACAAAAAAAGCAGGGGAGTCAATTATTAATTTACAAAAACTCATCAAAAATGTGTCCTTTTTAAAAGGCAGTGAAACATCATGGTTTGGTTAACAACTTGTGAGCAGCCCTGTGCTTATATACACCAGCAGGGTACCTGTGTAGGCTATTTATATGTGTGCCCTTTAGGTCCTAGGCTTTGAAAATGTTAGTGGAGCAACCCCTTTACATATTACAGTTTTTGCTCTCATCGTGAAAATACTTTTAATTCACCCAATTGTTCACCAGACTCACCAAGCTAACAAAAACAACGTTATCTAATGGCCAATTTTTAATCAAACTCCCCCATTAACAATACTGTTCCTACATGTTTGGATATGTTCCACGACTTAGATATCTTGCCAGCTTTTTATCACGTGCTGTCAGCTCAGAGCCAAGATACAGACTGAACTGGTTATCAGTGCCTCACACTGGTCCCCGCCTTTGGCATCTTTCTGTCACTTGCACTTTACATGTAACTCCATGAGGGTTTTGCTTGGATCCAAGAGTAAGAGGAGATGAATATTTACATGAGACCTGCAGAGTGACCTTCTTAAATCATTAGCAGCTACAAAATAAGCAGAAATACCTTTGAAGGATCTTCTCTGCCTCGGCTTTACTGATGTCCATTCCCAGATCGGCAAATGACTGCTTTATCTCCGTGATGTCTATTCGACCTGTTGAAAATGAAACCACAGTAGTCCTGACATCTCTCACATGCTGAGGAACGTACATTCCCCATCACTAACATGATAGACACATCACTACACATACGCTTTAGGAACATTTGAAGTTTGCTAGATGAGATAATTACAGCACACATACCATCATTGTTTTTGTCCAAGCTCTTGAAGGTCAGTCGTAACTTCTTCTCATGTTCCTTTAGATACTTGGTGAACTCGTTGAAGTCGAGCCCCTCATCTTTGTCCTTGTCTCCAGAGGAAACTATTTTCTAACAGCAAAAACACACACACAGAATATTAGCAACCCAATGTCATCATGTCGTACAGTTATAGAGAGGCCGATGACTTTTAGTTGAGTCTGCCACCTCCTCCAGAATAACGCAGCAAATTCCTCCTTTGACCCTACATGTCCTGCTTTACATTTATTCATCAACATCTGAATTTAATCACCTTTATTCATCTGTATCCTTGTTTGCAAGGATTGACTATGATCAAGAGGTATTTCATTCAGTTGTCTTGCTATGTTGTAAGAGCATAATGTTGAGCAAATTTGTGCTGATTCAGGATCAGTCCCTCAGGGGATAAAGTGAAACCTGAATCGCAGCGTGACTTTTGAATACTTTCAAAAGTCAAGAGGCGATCCAAGTACTGTGGATGAGTGCAATCCACATGGAAATCAATTAATGTAAAGAAAAAAACACCATGCCACTTTCAATGAATTAGTTTTTGCCTAAATTAAAGGTAAAGTAAAGTTTCAGAAGATGAATTGTGGTGTTAATGAGAACACCACTTAGCCAAACGTAGCCTGTGCGCATGTTTATTACCTTTATCATATCAACGTCATGTAATTGCATAGATATGGAAAGCTCCTGTTTTACGACACGGAGCAGTGACCTTTCCTAACCTTTTTCTCCTGAGTCATACTTTTATAGTTATCAGACTCACTGATGAGTGTGAGGAATGTGATACTATTTGATTAGCGAAGGTGGGTCCGTCCTCGTCAAGTCGCAGCCCACAATAAACGCTCACCTGCACCTATAGTTTGAACTTTGAAACAGTTTCTTCACTTGCCTGATCTTGCTGTTACTTCTGCAGAAATAAAGCTGATTTCCAAAGAAGCCAGGGTGTTAATGCTCCAGGTGATATGTTACTATTTGTGTGAGAACATTCTGTCACACATTTTGCAGACATGCTGGAGCAGTTTGGGGCTGAGCGCCTTGCTGGAGGGCACCTCAGTGTTGGTAATGAAGGAAGGGCGAACACTGTTCTGTCATCTGCCTGCTCAGTAAAAGTACTGCATTCAAAAGTTTACTGCATCAATGAAGATAAAATTGGAGATAAAACAAGGATAAAAACCTACAATGAAGATCATGTGCTGTGAGTAAAAGCTCCAGAACTGCTACTAAATAGACCTTGTTGTAGATTTTTTTTCCCCAACTGTTGCTTCCAAAGTCAAGAACATAATTCAAACCTCATCTTTTCACCTAACTTGGATGAGAGCTCTTGAAAAAAACTTGAAACAAACTGGAAAAAACTCCATCTGCTGATGAAGATCATGTGATATAATCAAAAGCTGCAGAGCAGCCGCAACATGGTGCCAGTGGTGAGTTTTCTAATCTCTTTAGATAAAGTTTGAAAGTGTGTCAGTCCTGAAGGGGTGATATTTCAGGATTACAACTGAGCACAGGCCAAATTTAAAGACGCTCAGATTTCATTGAACACATGAGTCAGCAGTATTTGGAAATATTCCTATAAAATGAATGCAGCATTAAGTACAAAGCACATTCACAAGTAGTGCTGACATTATTTGATGATGAATTAATGATCATTTTGATGAGCATGTTTTCATTAACTTCAATTATCAAGCAAAAATCTGAAAGTTTTACCAGTTTCTGCACCCAAAATGTTTAGATTTTATGTTTTTTGTGTTTTCTATATCCATAAATGGAATATCTGAAGGCAAACAGACATTTGAAGATGTCTTCTTGGGCAGCTGGAATATTATAATTGCAATTTTCACTATTTCCTCACATTTTATAGACTTAAACATTAGTAATTAATCAAAAACATCATTAAAGTTGCAGTCCTGAAGTAACAATAAAGTGCCATGTATCTAAAGCAGTACTCAGGGACAGTATTTGAGTAGATGTATTTAGTTACTTCCTCTGAGGCCTGTGCTTTATTGTTAGGTTTACTGAGAGTTAATACAAAGTAACTGCAGCCTGTCCTGTTCCATCAGGAATGCAGCAGCTTAATAGCCTACACATAAAGTATTTGTGTCAACTGTCTCGCCCTGTGAGGCCTTCATGTGTGCTGTTTCCTGTGTCCATGACTCTACCTGAGCTGCTTCTCTCCCAGTCTTGATACCCATGGCAGCCAGGCCCGCCTTCAGCTCAGACACATCCACTTTCCCATCCTTGTTGGTGTCCAGCTTGGCGAACAGATCTTCGTATGTTTTGGACGCATCATCAGCACACAAGCAGTCCGTGAAAAACAGCTTCCTGACGACTTGATACATGTTTGATGTGAGACTGAGAGCAACACAGACGCTAAGTTGAGCAATTTAACTGCTGTGGAAACACACACACACGCACACACACACACAGGCCGATTCCTGCGGCTGTTGGCACTTCTGGTTTCAAGCACCAGGATCGATCCGTGGGATTTCAGAGAGATTTCCGCGGTGCAGCTTCAAAACAAAGTCGTGGGAAAATCCTCATAAGTTGGTGTAGGGAACGACCCGGTAGCCAGAGGTGATACAATGAAACTTAGCAGAAGGCAGTTTGCGGATGAGGTAGGCTGGCAGAGCTGAGCAGAAGGGTGGGGACAGTCGGGTTGCTTTGCCTCAGAAGACCTCCTCTTTCACTGCGCACACACACACACACCACAGAGACACACCCGTCTGCAACAACAACAACAACACTCACTATGAATATTTTTTCATGGCGTGTATTTTCAAACATGAGTAGCTATATGAAGGGCAGCTGCTTTAAACCTAATCTTCCTTTAAATAGTTTCCTTTCTTTTTCATTTCCTTAAACTTGTAGTTGCCGCTTCTTCAATCTGAGTTATGTGTTGTGGTTTGTGGTGTAACACCGCCTCACACACACACACGCAAATATGCATATTCATATAGAGTATGGCTAGTCCTCTCACAGTGGGCTCCAGTGGAGGCAGTCTGATTCAGCTCAGTGAGTCATACACACAAGAATCCAGCAGCTGCTCCAGGCATAACAAATTCACAAACTTTTTTAATTAAGGGTCCGTTGCTTTGTGTATGGAGGCTGACTGATGCCAAGCCAGAAATATAACAACAGATCAGTAGCATGTGATGATGTGAAAAGTTTTTTATAACAGGTTTTTCCCTAGTGTTATTATGACACATAAACATGTTATAACAAGATAGATATTGTTATAACCAGAAAAGTTTCTTCTTAGTGATCTACTTTGAGTCCCATCTTAAAACATACATTTATCGGACAGCCTTTCCTGATTTTCCTTGAGTTTTAAGTTTATTTAAACTGTCTTTAATTTCCTTTGTTTTTCTACGCTGAAGTGTTTTATCAGTCCTTTTAAAAGTTGTTGTTTTCATGTCTTGTCTGTTTTAATTATTGACATGTAAAGCACGTTGTTACTCTGTTTTGAAAAGGGCTTTATAAATAAAGATTATTGTTATTATTATTATTAGGCTATAATGTGATAAGTAGGTCATAAAAACAATTAAATAGGCTATTTTGTTATAACAGGAAAAATAACAATAAACATTCCATGTTGTACCATGATAATGATCTTTTATTATTTTATTTTATTTTATTTTATTTTATTTTATTTTATTTTTATTTTTATTTTTATTTTTTCTGGTGTGGCAGCAAGGAGGAGAGATGGATATGGGGAGGGAGGTAGAGAGTCCATGGATGTCCCACAGCCACTTTTAAAAGTTGGCAACATAGAAAACTGAAAATCGGATTAATCTCTTAAATTCTGTTTTCCATTTTTGACCTTTGCAAACTCATATTGTATACTTCAGAACTTTATGAAATCCCAAAAATGCCAGATATGTCCAGGTGAAGTTCTGAGAAAACTTTATAAAATTATAACTATATATACCTATGCCAAATTTTTGCAGGTTTATGCATAGCTTGAATATGTCTAATTTTGTCATCTAAATATTCAAAGTTCAAAGTTAAAGCTCTATTGTAATGATACAATACAGGATTGTGCATTGCAATGCAGTTGCAACCCCCTTTATTGCTACACACAGAATGTGCAAACTAATATTCAAATATTTAATTGTATATTATTTATTATAATATATTTTCAGAGAATATATAATATTATTATATTAATATATAATAAACACACACAGAAATATGCACAGTATGTGCAATACAAGTGTAACAGAAGTGATATAAATTCTGGTTTAAACAGAAAACTTTGGTTATAGTGGGAATGAGGGTAGTGCATATGGTAGCTAATTTGCAAAAGCAGCATTTTTTATTTCTTAATGTGGATCCCCCTTAGCCACTGCCATGGCAACAGCTACTCTTCCTGCGGTCCACACATCAGCATTTTCCACACGACTTCACTAAAAAAAATGAATTAAAGTAAAAAAGAAAGTGGCTTGAAAAGTGCAGTTCATTAAGAGTGTTATGGTAATTCCTATATTGTACCGCGAGGTGGCGACAAATGTTACATAACAGCAGCTGGTTTCACTTTGTTGTTATAATCTGTCCAATCAGTGCTGCTGTTAGTCTGACTGACCGCCAGGGGGCGATGGAGGGGGGAGGCGGGCTTTACTGCGCTCACATCAAGCTCATAGCTGTCATTTCTGTACATCCGTTTAATACTCATTTATTTCAAAATAAAAGCAGAGACAAAGACAAAGTTTCAGCCAAAATGTTATCAAGTCTACAGTGGAAAGTAAGTACATATAACGAGTACTGTATTTAAGTACGAATTTGAGGTGCTTGTACCCTGCTTAAGTATTTCCATTTTATGACCATTCCCTTTCTACTCCAACTGGCTACATTTCAAAGGGAAATATTCTTGGCCCTATCTTTTAGGCTACTCCACTGCATTTATTTGATAACTTTAGTTAGCCTATCATTTATCAGTATCATTTATGAACACGAAATATAAACCAACTAATCTAATACATTATGACATATTATTATTGCATAAGCTTCCCAGCAGTGTATAAAGTAATTTTAACTAGCCCACACTTTACCAGCTGCAACATTAAAATGATGCAGACATTAATGCATCAGTAATGAATCTAAAAATATATATATATATATATAGCCTACATTATTATGAAATGATGAGTACTTTTACTTTTGGTACTTTAAGGAAAGATTTATGCTAATACTTTACCCATTTAAACCAAGTACATAAACAAAAAGTAAAGTTTGAATGCACATAATTTAACTTTATTTCAGACGTAGAGGTCCATATTATAAAAATAATCAGTTCAGTTAAAGGGGAACACCACCTAAATTAAGAACTCCAGTATGTTATTTCCATGGCCTTGGAAAGCTCAACCAATATTTTTATACTTAAGCTACTCCCTCACAAAGACAGAAAACAGAGAAGTAAGTCTCAAACTTGGGATTTCATAGGGTATGAAGCCTGGAGCTGCTTCACAGACAATACATGGGATACTGCACTCATAGATTCTTTGCTTTCTTTGTCTTAATACCCAAACGAGCTTTATTCTATTGTGGTGTCCTCAGTTCTGAAACAGAAAATGTGCCCATATACTCAGATTCCCCTCAGTGCTCTCAGAGTTATAACATTTTTCTCATTTATTTGTCTATGGAGTAGCTCCAGACCTTATACCCTATGACAAAACAGATTTGAGCTGTAGCTTTCTTTAGTTTTTAGATTTGGGAGAGAGTTGTTCTGGTTTACTAATTTTATGTACTGTCTTAGACCATAGGAATAACCTATAGATCATGAATTTTGAAAATGGGCTCAGTTCCCATTTAAGGCTATTATAACTATATTTTAATTGATTAATCAACACATATAATTGTGTATAAAAAAAAAAAAAGTACTTGTTTCACCGCTGGTGTTCACCAAAAGGTATTCACAAAACTAATATTGATGGGTTTCAAAGCATATCATTTTATTTTGAAAGCTGACAACAGGAAGTAGCTCTTCTTCATCGCCTCGGTGAGTTTCACAGTTTGACTGACTGTTGTTACCAGCAGCTTCACCATCCTCCCACAGCACGACACTGTACCTTTACTACAACACAATGGGGCTGTAATGTCAGCGAGGGGCGAGACTAGAGCATCTTGTGTGCAGCATTGAATCTGTGTATGGATTTAATGATGATGAAAAAGAAGAAATTCAAGTTCAAGGTGGATTTTGAGCTGGACGAGCTTTCGTCGGTCCCCTTTGTCAACGGTGTCCTCTTTTGTAAAGTCAGGCTGCTGGACGGCGGGTTCTCGGAGGAGTCTTCTCGGTGAGGATGTGTTCATACAGTCATAAAAACACTGAGTGTACGTGCTTCTCTAAAGCCTGCAGCTTAAGTCAGGTTAGCAGCTTTAGTCCCCCATGATACACTACTAGCTAACCAGCTAACACGCTACATGAATACCGTTAGAAACCAGCTAACGTCAGTCATTTAAACGGTGTTTCTGTTGTTCAGATTTAACATTACCGTCCAGTCAAGTCTGTTGTATCAGCTGAGGCAGAACTGTAAACGCCATGTTAGCACAGACTGGAGCAAACAAACTTTAGCATGTCTGATAATTGGTACTCTGAATTATCCACTAATTAGTTGACAGTTTTCCGTGTTCAAGAGGACATGGGGTTACATTTCACAGGCTAACTTCCTCGCTGGTTGTGGAATTGATTACTGGGCTATGAGCAGCCAGCTGACTTGTCATATTCTGCCACGAAGCTGAATATGACTCCTCTGTCAATTGTTGCTTAATCAATAGCGTCACTAATGTCCTGAGCTATATCTGCCCCCTGTTTGGTCATAAAGTTATCACTGAGGCAACTGTGTGTGCTTTGTCAGCATGTTAGTGATTATAACTGATCAGGGAAATGCAAGGACAGTGCACTGTTGTAAAAGTCATATGCAGTAAGAAAATGCTGTCCCAAATAATTCCTGCTTAGGTCAACTGAAACTGTAATATTTTTGCTTACACTATAAGGCATAAAAAAGAAACTGAAATTATGGGTATTAAATTGTATGTACTATTGTGCATGACAGGAAATTACCCCATTCCCCTGTCAGTCACTTTGTGTTCTGCAGCAGTGTCATGATAATGCTGTTGTCAAGTTGTGACAGGTAAAGTCATCTCCAGTGTTACCTGTTGTGAGCTGTCATAAGTAAAAGTTCAAGTGGCTTTTATCACTCTGCGCCTATTAATCTATAAAGAGGAAAGCTTTGAGGGCTGCAATCATTTTCGTTATCGATTGATGTACAGATTATTTCCTGGAATAGTCAATTAATCATTTGGTTTATACTGTGTCAGAAAATGCCCATTACAACTTTGCTTTTTTGCTCTCCCAACAGTGTAATACACAGTTACTTGAACTATAACACGTAAAGACAATGAAAAGCAGAAAATTCTCACAATTATAATATAATATAATATAATATAATTATTAATAATATTAATAGTTGCAGTTTAAGTTTCTGTCAATTATTTAGCCAAACTACATAATCATTGCAGCTTTGGTCCGAATCACAAAGATATTCAACTCATTATAGAGGAAATTATTCCCATTTGGAAGCTGCTGCTGATTCATTTTCAGCCTTTTTGCTTCAAAAATAACGTAAAGAATACGTTAATGTGTTGATTCATTTCTGTTGCTAGACTAATCTATTCACTGACTTATTGTTTCTGCTCTAGTTAAAAATATTGTCATATGTAGCTGGGAGAACAAAGTGATAATGTTTGAGTTGTTCAGATACTGATACCCGTATCTGAAATGCCTCCAATGCTGCCTAAAATGTCTGATCAGGTGAGTATCGGAGTCTGTGCACCAATCAGATACCACATAATTCATTAAAAGACTTGAAAGTAGTTTCACAGCCAGATATAGATGTTAGTTATCCCCAGATATCAATTATTTTGGCTGGCAACTACTGTTTTAGAGCAGCAAAGATGGAATTGACCTCTGATAAATGTTGTTACATTAGCTGTTAGCAAAATGTCAGCAATTTGTTAATATTTTACACTGGAAAGTCCCATCATGTCACATCCATACAGGGTTAGTATACAGCTATTCATATTTTTTTATATATATAATTTTTATTTATTGTTATTATTTTTTAATGCACAGTATCAGATCGGTACTCAGTAACGTCCGATATGCAAGTGTAAGTATTGGAATTGGTATCATGATGGAAAAAATGGTTTCAGAACCTCTCTAGATAATGATGGTGGTACTTAATATAATATGTTTGATGTTTACACTGAAGTGGTTGTTAAAAGGAACTAGAAGATGGGTTACCAGATAACTGGTCATGAAAGGAAATTATCTTATGCCCATTATTCAGAGTCACCCTGCAGTCCGCAGCAGTATCATGATAATATCGTCATTGCTGTCAAGTTGAAGCAAGCAGAGACAGTCATCTCCTTTGTAACCTGTTTTGGGTTTCTGCTCATAAATTAGACCGGCTTCTAATGTTGCAGTAAGGGAAAAGCATTGTTTTGGAGCGAGGCTGTAGGGATTAGATGGCTTCACCCTGATTATATAACAAGCCCTCTGTTTGCTCTGCAGTGAGTAGCTCTCATGAAATGGCTTGATAGAAAGGCCAAGTGTGTCGGACTTTGTGAATCAGGATTTTTCTGAGGTCATGACATGGGGGCATTTTAATATAGCTATTATTTTCTTTGAACATTTTGTCCCATGTGAGCAGCCACTGCAGCCGAGTAAAAGTGATGAAACACTGTAAGAAGGTTCTTTAATCTCATAACCCAGACTTTGAAGTTCATATGGGTGATGTTCTAATTAAAACGTCTTGCTCTGGCTCTGACATTTTCAGCTAGCAGAGTTCGTAGTCACTAACTGAGTGTTGTTAGATTACATTTTTCTGCAGCAGTTTGATTTATGAAACTCTCAAACTTCAGTGTTTCCTCTGACACTCTTTTGAGTCATCCCAGCTGTGAGTGTGAGGGAAGTGCAGATTGTTGTTTTATGAGCCTTTCTTTTCCTTTGGTGTGGCTTGTCATCAGGACTGCACCATTGTTTCTGCCAGGAACAAGTTTTCTTTGTTGTATGAGTTTACTTTTTTGAAAGTGTAACAATTTAGGGACAAATTCAGGCTTGGATCTTTTTGTTGCAGCCAGACAGTTGGAAACCCTGCCCAAAATTCATGTCAAAAAGACCTACTTTCTGTGTAACAATGTGTTCATGAGAGTTTGTGACTGCAGCTGCCTTCTAAAAGGACAGCAGCTGTAGTTAAACAAGATATCTGACCCATGTATAGAGATGAGAGTGACGACCTCCGCTTGTGCTTAAAGGCAGACTTACATACTCACTGATAGGATTTTGCTACGCTGAGAAGTGCTGTGATTTATAGCTAGTACATGCAATCAGGCTAGAATTCCCGGAGCACATAGTGTCCAGCTGGCTGGGAGTTCCCTCTCCGACTCTGGGAGTTCACTCTCTGGAATTTATCAACCAGAGGATGAAGTCAACGTTTGTAAAAACATTAGTCACGCATCTGCTGCTTTTTATTTATAGTGAGGCAGGGATGCAGAGCACATCTTGTGCCTATATGCTCAGTCAGTCTTAACCATCTTAACGGGGATTTGTACACCCTGTTAATTGTTTAAATCTTTTGTCGTCAACAGTCTTTGCACTACATTGTTAAGTGTCTTATCCCTCAGCTTTTAAATCAGAAATGGTGGCAAAAAGAGACAAACTTTTGTAACATTTATGACTTGTTGCACTGTATTAAAGAGGAAAACCATCAGCTGCACATCTAAATGAATGGCATGTGCTGTCTTGACAGAAGGGAGTTGGTTAGGTGAGTGGGAGAGGAGAGGATGCCAGTGAAAGAGAGGCCATCTGGGGTATCGTAATGCTGCCCACGCATACACGCTCTTTTCTCTCTCACTTCGTCTCATCCCCTCACTCAGAGCAGGCTACACCTCACTCTCATTTTACCCTCTGGTTATTGGCCGGGGATGTGTGTGTGCACGCGTTTCTCTTTCACTCTGCTGCCAAAATGAGCCACACCTGCCGCCGTTACCTTTGGATTCAGCAGTCAGATGAATCAATAGGTGAAAACAGGACTGTGATTAATTAGCTCTTTTTATTAAGTGGCCAGAAAAATCCGAGGATAAGCACATAAGCTTGTATTGGCAACTTAAATCAGTAGCTTTAAGCAGGGTAGAGATGTGAGAATTGTTAATCCAGCAGTCATTCCACCCAAGTGGCTTTTATTGTTAAATAATAATGATATTAATATGAATGAAATTAAAATGTGCCTCTACATTTTAGGGATGTGTGATCAGGACCGCTGAAAACAGTGACAAGGCAGGAAATTATTGATATATATCAAAAAATGTAATAAAAACAAATCATCTTTGTTGAAAATCTTTTCTGTTTTTTTGTCTTGAATGCTGTCTGGTTGTGGATTTATTATTCCCAAAGCAATACTTTTGTTGTGGAACAGTTAAAAAACTTTTCTTGATAACATGCTTTTAAGAATATTAACATTTCTTTTCAAAGCCATGATTGCATTTTACAAATAAAGTCAAAGTTGTCAAATGTTTAATGTCGGGCTGAAGCAGCCGTACAAATACAGTCAACAATTAATAAAGTTTTTTTATTTTGCAAACTTTTATTACTCAAAGAGTGAGTAAGCAAGACTGTCAAACAGTTCAGATATTCAATAACAGGCTTTGAAATTTGTTTCCAATAATCTGTGCTATATGGACACATTTTAGTCAGAGCTAGAAAAAAGTATTGACGTTTGATACCTACGTGTGTTATTGGTTAATTGCTTTGTCATTTTTGTTTTATTTTGATAAACATTGTTTTCCATGAATAGTATACGATGCATTAAAATTCTGGTACCGGGCCAAACAGTCAATCAGGGGTTATAATGTGAGCTGTCCAAACCACAAAAGGAAATGATCCAGCGTTTCAGCTGTACAGAGACATGCTGTACAAGGAATAAAATCTCATGTGTCCACGAGTGTTTCCACCAGTCTCTACTCTGCATTATCTGAAGCTGTCTAACATCATGTTGTAAATTAGCCTTTTAGAGCCCAACATGCACCACATGCACAATACATGCACATCTGACCTTACAGAGTGCTTAACGTTTTTGTGATGTCCCTTTACAGGGAGCCAGTGCAGGCCAACTGTGTTCGATGGAGGAAACGGTTCTCTTTCCCCTGCAAGATGAGTGCCAGTGCAGGGACAGGTGTACTGGACCCCTGTGTGTGTCGCGTGTCTGTCAGAAAGGTACAGTATGTCGCTACTGAGCTCCACACTATAGACATACTTATTATCTACATAGTTTTGTTGATCCACAATCAGATGTGTTGCGTGTGAATGTACAAGGTTCAGGTTAAAGATGCATCAGAGGAGGGGTTTCTGCAAAAACAAAGGCTTCTGTTCTCAGTGTGAAAATGAGGCTGCAATAAAGAGGAGCACCTCATCTTTTTTTTGCTGTATCTGGGTTGAATTGTGGTATTGGTTACATCCACAGAAACTTGAGAGTGAAATGTGACCTCTAAATCATAGTTAGCAAGCACAGCATTCTGAAGAAAACAGACTCATCACTGTGAAATCTTCGGCCGCTCATCCTCTAGCTGTCTTTCAACATTTAGCGTTACGTGAGTGTGCTCTGTGCTCTGCTTGTTTACTCATGTCATGTTACATTATTTTTAGGGATATAAGGGTATAAAAACAGCAGTATAAAAAAAGGAAATGGATAAGCCTGAATTAGCCTTCCTGGTGAAATGTGTCTTATGTTTCCACATTGTATCTGTAAGCTATTTCTGGTGTGCCCTGCCCTCTTTGTTTTAGGACACTGAGCATGTCAAGTACCCAGAGAAACCTTTGTTATTTGCCTTCACTGGTGGCTCCCTTTGGTATTGAACTTTAAAAGGTCAGACAGTTGCCTCTTGCTAGTATCTGGAACCAACAACAAAATTTTCCAGTGTAACACTGATGTTATTCTTCTGCTGATGGAAAGTAGCAAATATGTAATATTTATGGTTACAATTAACCAGCCCGGTATTTGGTTAGTAAGTTATAATGCAGGGTTTTCCTAAAAATACATGTAGACTCAGGCAACAGTAATCTCTGTCAGTCATCACTTATGACGCACTAGAAGTGTGTTGCGGTGTATTTTTCTGCAGAGACTCTGCTCTCTGCCCTCTGTCTGTATTTCCTTATTATTTTGCTGTGTTTGGGACACTCCTGGGCACATGTGCAGGTGAGGTCGGGACTTTATAAAAAGGTAGTGACCAGGTGCCAGACCATAAGCAGCAGGCATCCCAGAGGAAGCTACAAACAGCACAGATAAAAACATGAATATAGTGAAGCAGAACACCAAATGGACAAAGCTTGTTCCAAAACAGGAGTCAATGTGCTTTAACAAATTCCTACATAGTATACCTTTAAGTTCAATGCCTTGAATGTGGACACATGAACAACTTCCTACTCCTACTCCCACGTCTGCTCCTACTTTATCTCCTACTCCTTCTCCCACGTCTTCTACTCCTACTCCTACGAGGAACTTTGCCTTTCTATGTATAAAAATAAAACTTTGCAAAGAGATCCAGTCCTCTGCTGAACTTCCTCAGCAGCCACTGTGGCCTTTTAGTTCTGCTGGTGATGCTACAGCAACTGTCTAAAGTTTAAAACTTTGATAATTCATGACAAATAAGCCGTACGTGCTACGACTCACCAAAATGTAGCCCCAGTTGAGCAGAAATGTTCAGATGCAGGAGTTGCAGGATGAAGCTGCCTTAAGAAGTCCATCATTCTGTTTCTCTCAAAAACTGTAAAACTAATTACTCTATCTCATCCCACACATTTTGCTCAATGGACACCAAACTCAATACACAGCATCTTCAGACTAACCTCCACAAAAGATCCAGCTAGATTTTTTAATCCTCAAAAATTGAAGCCACAGTGCATCAAAATATTTAACTGCAAACAGCTACTGCAAATTCTTGCAAAATGAATCTCCAGTGTTCACGAAAAAAGACAACATTTTGATGTCAGAGTAGATGTACTGTGGTAAATTCCTGAATTCCTGAAAACTCCATTTTTTTGATAGTTATAGTAGTCAATGGAAATAAAAGAATCTTTAACCACCAGTTTCTCACTTATGGAGCAATCAATCTTTGTGAAAATAAATTACAAACATCTCTTTGTTGTCTAGAGGAAGTACAAAATCCGCCCTTGCAACATGCAACCCTGCTCACTACTTAGGTCACAATGTGAAGCCAGTCTATAGATTCTCACTTGGCAGGTAGCTCAACAATATCATGACTTTCTTCCTCAAATGCCCGGCCCTGACTCACTATAATTAAACTACTATTTTGGAATTCAGATAAATCTCAAACACATTAGATAGTGATCACTAATGTTTTGTGTTTTCAAGCATTAGTCGAGTATTTTAAACTTTTTTGTGCAACGTTTTAATGTAGATGTTTGTGCTTCTCTTTTCCAGGAGCTGAAAGGTGGAAAGGCATATGCAAAGGTAATTCCCCACACATGTCAGCCAACCCCCATCCCCTAACCCAACCTCCAGGTCACCTAGATTTACAGTAAGCAGCCATATTTATGTAGATAGCCATGTGTGCCCATACCAAACAGATGGCCTTCACTGCCTGCAGGTTGGCTCATTATGTCATGTGTTCTCGCTTTCACTGTTTGAAAGTAATTATTTATCGAGCATGCTAAACCTCTTCCTGTGGATGTTCTAGACTAGATAATATTGAAATTGTAGAAGATTACCAGCTTGTTATTGAAGAACGAGTTTCAAAATGTGTGAATATTGTTCAGTTTCCCTTAAGTTTCTCTCATGTCCTGACTGCTGTCATGTCACATCCAGAGATTGTCACAGTGCTGACTCGGCCAAACATCAGTCTCCTGAGAGGAAACAAAGTTCACCCACTGTCGTTCTTTCTCCTTCAGCTTGGTTTTGCAGATCTGAATTTAGCAGAGTTTGCTGGCTCAGGGAATACAACCCGCAGATGTCTGCTGGAAGGCTACGATACCAAAAATACTCGCCAGGATAACTCCATTCTCAAGGTAACATTGAAGCTACGGTAACCACATCCACACCAGTCTGACCTGATGTCTTTAGGGGGCAATCTTGGTGTTTAGTATACAACACAGGTGTTTTTCTCAACAAGGAAGTAGGTATGGAAAAAGGTTTTTCCATAAACATCTAGGATTACTCACAACGACCACAAGGTTACCAGGTAGTCCATTAGATTGTAGCCAGAAATAAACCATTGAAGAAGAAGAGCGCTTTCAACTGTGGATAATATTTGGCTAATGCAGCCATTATCTGCTTTATTTCATCTAACAGCCCCTAATATGTGACAAAACAAAAACTACAGTTCTTCAGTGAATTTTGGAGGGTTTGGATCTTATTGTTGGAATAAATTACAACTATGCTTGAACCAAAAACACCTTTTCCTGTCTGTCTTTAAACTAAGAACCCATGCTAATGGAAACCTTGAATGCAAGTCAAACCTGAATTGATTAACAAGTCTCCTCTTCTTTTCATAGGTTATCATCAGTACACAGCTCATGTCAGGAGATCCCTGTTTTAAAACGTAAGTCAAAGTGATATTTTTCAGTTTCAATATGGTGTAAAATCTGCTTTGGTCCATATTAAGTCAGTCAGGGTTTGTGTCAGCATTCAGACATTTTGGATTCCTAACCATACAATTTCAGTTGGATTAGAAAGCCATTTAATTGCTTAAGTTTTTGGTTTAAAAAAGCGTGTGAATTGAACTATTCTCGTGCCTATGCTCGACTATGTACTCGCCCAGATTTAGATATTTACAGTCCCCGAAGCCAAAGCTAACTGACCTGGAGCAGATTGTGATTTAAAGCCTCTTTGTTCTGTCAGAACCCCCCCTCTCTCTCCCCACATTTCCTGTCTGTATCTCCACTACCACTATCAAAAAAGGCAGAAGTGTTAAAAAACAAGATACTGTATTATGCGCCAAAGGTATGACATCCAATCTGCTGCTGTAATCTGCTGCTCATTGCATTTGTTCAGGAGCCGATCCAAGAATACTGCCGTCGGTGTGGTACCGACAGCTCTCATGACTGTGCTGCGTCAGACTTTGTCAGGCTTGGGAGAGTTTCATGGGAATGAAACGATGCAGAATAACCCAAGCCTAAAGAGCAAGCTGGTGTTCTAGTTCCAGCAGAAATATGATTTGCAGTGAAAATATGTCTGTACAGCACGAGAAATGCTGCTTCACCCAAGGGCAAATTCGACCTAAATATTATTCAGTAGCCTGTATGATTATGCCAAAAGCTGTGTCTCCTTCTATCGTAGCTTGTATTTAACGAGTATCTCCAGTATTCTCACTTATAGCCTTAGCTGAATGCTATTCTGAATTATGACCGAACTTTATGTTCTTACCCTTGATTAATCTTTGTTTTAATCCTCCCTCTCCCATGCCTTCCTGTTTTTGTCTTTCACCTTGTTTTATATTTTTAAACAACTGACACATTGAAATACAAGACAGGAGAAAAGGCCTCATTGTCTTTCCTCTGTCACCAGGCCTCCCTCCACAGCCACAGTGATCGGGATCCAGGGTGATGGAGAGAGCCTGCTGGAGGAGAGGAGAGGAGGGGACTCACAGAAAGGCTGTTCTGGTAAGAACAATCATGCCACATTACACTCCTGTGCTCTGCTTAGTCATCCTGTTGGCTTTTCCAAACATTTCCAGGCACCTGATGGAGCACACATTAGCCATCCCATTGCATGCTGACTGCTGAGCCAGTGTTGGGTTTGGAGTTGTTTCACTTTTACCCTTGTGTTCTTACGTAAGGGATAATGTACAGCGTTCTGCATCACCCTGTCTGGGTTCATTTATCAATAATGACCAGCTTGCTGTACATTATCATGCTTATTACACAGCTACTTACTAAAGAAATCAATAATTTGACACAAAATATTGATTTAAAAATGATTTTATTGCTCCTGCTAAGTGTCTATGATCAGAACTGCATCCATAGCAATGGTCTGTCATCCCTAGAAGTGGTCAGCTATTCAGAAATAGTAGAACATAGAGCGCCATGCAAGAAATGTATCTGACAGATACTGTAACAACTTTGACATTTCTGCTATCTGCTCTCCTTTGCTATGTGAAGTTCCTGTTAATAACTGGTACAGCAAAAATTATCCCTCAAACATTTTGACTTGTAATCACAAGGCTGAAACAAGTTTTCATTTTGGTTAGACACCGAATCTTCATAGCTGTGTAAGATCACTGTGCATGAGTAGAGGAGCATGACCTCATCACTTGTCATTGTTGTAGAATCAGTTTCTATTACAAGTCACTCTGTATCTAGCAGATCTAACCAGCAGTGATAGATTTAGATTAATAGTAATTTAGTTGCATTTATAATCTCAGAGTGGTTATAATCCAAGTTTACCGGCCAAATTCAGATTAGGGGAAGGCATAGTTTATCTTAAGTAGTACCTTCTGATGCTCTATTACCTAAAAAAAAAAGCTTTATAACACCCTCGGAATTTAACACAAAGTAAATGTACATCACTTACAAATTTAACTATAGCATAACCTCTAATTTACCTGCCCCCTTGACATATTCCACCCCACCCCTGTGTCCACACCAATTTTGAAACCACATCTGTTCCTTTGCCACTAATACAAACCAACCATTGATCATTAAAAGTTTCACCCAAGTAAATGAGTGAAAGGCTTCTATTGTGAAACAGCTACAAGAGAGAAAGCCTTATGTGTCAGAGTTTAGCCACTTGCATGTAGAGGAAAGTGCAGACCAGCAGTTTTTTTTTATTGGCGTACAGTTTTATTAGGTTACCAGGTGACAGGCATGTACTTCAGGTTGGTTGTTAACCTCCAGCACATCAAGACAAACATTAACGTTAAAGTGCTGTCGTGTAGAAACTTGATTGTGCATCATTTTTGCAGTTATTATTATAATTTTATGGAAGCTAACCTCTAGTGTACTTCTTCCATTATTGCAGACAAGTTTAGTTTAGCTTCGGTTTATTTTGGTCATTTTCCAACTTCTACAACTCAAATATACACAAGAAAAAAATAATAACTATAATAAGTCAATACTTTTAAAGCATCAACAAACCAAAGCAGGTTTTGCTGAACTGAAAAGGTGTAGGCTGAATCCTCAGCTGATTGCACCTACTGTTTTACATTGTTTGGCACTGTTCTCTTTGGATCAGTTCATTTGTCAAGCTGTAGATGTTGATCTGATAACTTGTGTCTGATTCTTCTCATTTGTGTGTGTGTGCGCTCTCCAGCATCATGCACTCATACTTCATAGAACTAATATCTCCCATTCAGCGCTTAAAAAATGTTTCTCTTCCAGCCGCCCCTTTCTGCTACATTTCTCTTTCCTGTTTTACCCCTATCTCTCTTGTTCTGTGTATGTTTGTCCATGTGTGAACACATTGCAGTGTTGAATGCTTGTTCCTCCTGGAAGCTTCAGAGTGTAGCGCAGCTCTTTCATGTATAATTTAAACTAGCTCTCTTTTAGATTATCCACAATCTGCTCTGACCCTGTAGGCTCTTACATGGTTAAAAATAGGAGTGTGTGCAAGTCTGTCTAGAGGGGGTTGTGTGTTTGGATGAGCACACCATGTGTGTGTTTGTCTGCTGAAGATGATGCTCTTTCCCATCAGCAACATCATGCTTTGGCTGTGCATGTTTGCAGTGTTGGGTGCAGGTGCTTCCTGTGTGTGAGCAGTATCCAAATTGCAGATCAAGAGCAATTATGTTGTATTATTTTTTAGATTAACTTTTTGTTAGAATATATTCCTGTATGCATATCTTTCAAGACAAGTATGAGTGTGACAAATAATTGCGATAGTTTGCTAACCCTTAGATGCACAGGACACTAGAACTTACAAGTATTCATAAGTGGGTCAAAATGACCTGCATCAGAATTACAACTAGGGCTATGCAATAGTGATATTATATTGATACCAACCTGGACAGGACTGTAATTTCAAAAGTTGTCCTCTTTGTTTTAGGTTCATAATAAATACATGCAATCTTTATTTTTAAATTTTGCAACCAAAATCAATATGGCCTTCGCTCTCATAATATTCTACAAATGCTGGTTCAAAGGGTGAGAACAGAACTCTGCCAGAAAAGTTTTAAATATGCTGCCCCTTCGTCTTGGAGTAATCTACAGAGGGATCTGAAATTGGCACAGCTGATCACTGTGGGGCAGTTTAAGTCGATTTTAAAGAATTGAGAAATTAGCTCTTTTAGTCAATGTAACTGTTCCTAAATCATTTTTAGAAATTATACCCACATCATATTTGTTCTTTTCCCGGACCTTGTACTTCATGTTCATTGCATACTATGGTTTTTATTCATTTGTTGGGTATGACAGTTATATATGTCTGTCTGCCTTGTTGTAACTTGTAACAATGTTTTGTGCTGCCCTCTTGGCCAGGGTCGCTCTTGAAAAAGAGATTTTTAATCTCAATGAGGCTTTTGCCTGGTTAATAAAGGAGATATATATTTGTTGACCTCAAAGTCAGTTTTAATTGGGCAGTCATTGTCTTCTCATTTCGGAGATATCACAAGCAAAATTTTTTAGGAATATTTGGAATATGACTTGAAGAAAACAGTAGTGGGGTCGTCTTTGGCCCAGCTATGTGTCTGAAGGTTAATATTTCTTGAAATGGTGTCTGTTCTGTGTTGTGTTGCTGAGGCAGAGGCCTTTCCTTCCTTCCCTGCAGACATTTGAACTCTGAACTGTTCTGCTTCCTCACAGCTCAGCATTTTCCAGTTTACCTACTTGACATTAAAACGGTGGCACACGTTTATGATGCTGCATGTGTTTTTAAAAAGGCTCAGACATACACACAGCTGTACACACAGAACTATCTCAGCTGTCAGAGCCGTCACGACTTTGGTTTTGGTTACCCTGCTCTTCCTGGCCATTTCTTTAAATGTGTTAATTTTGCCACAACACAAGCAGAGCTACCGCTGTGTTCGGATACTTGCCAACTGTGGTTACTTGCTCATTAACTCAGGGAAGCTGAACAAAGAGACAATGCGCGGGAGGCAGATGGGAGTTTTCTCCATTGCTGTAACTTTTGTCTGTTGGCAGAAATAAGCTACAAATCAACAGCCAGTAACACAATCCAGGTTGTACAGAATATAGATAACTGAGTCTATATCTAACAAGACAGATGCTGGGTTCCTCTCTGTGGCCTCAATCGAAACCAGATCGTGTTTATATGAACAGGTGTTTTATATAGTATGTGGGGCCAGAAATTTCTGGTCACGCCTGACTAACTTGCAAATGAGAGCACAGTGTGTTGACACAACACTTGATCATTTACAAAAGGAACATGCGGTGCTGCATTATCAGGATTTTACTTGATTCAGCTATTTCAGCTTTCAGTCACAAAAAACTGTACCACACACAAATCTGGTGTTTTAAGCTGAGAATGAGCCATGGTATTAAAAAGTTCACAGCGTGGTTTGGCCGGTTACTCTCTGACTATACGTGGAGGCATAAGCAAAGCTATACATGTGAGGTTTTTACTTAATTACAAAAGAACAGACTCTTGTAGAGCTTTCAGGTGTTCATCATGCTGTCTGTCTTTTGTGTTGTTCTTTCTAATCTAACAGAGAGTCGAGAAGGGAAGTGTCCTGTCGTTTCTGATGATCTTGGGGGCTGCGGCCACTCCCGAACGTCCAGTTACGCCAGCCAACAGTCCAAACTCTCAGGTAGGGGCATCCCACATAAATTATTGTTATTATTTTTTCCCCTGATTCACTGTTGTTGACCTGACATGGATAGCATACAATCAAACAGGCCATTTTTTAACAGATGTAATAAGTTAAGCTGGCATGGTGAGTGAAAGAATTGAAACTAGTTGTTACCAGCCTCAACTACACAACACATACATATTACTGGAGAATGTTTTTGTGGAAGGTCAAACTGAGAACAGCCTTTGACCAAGGAGGAGGGAAGTGATAAAACAATTTTCCAGTGACACTCCACCAGAACAGTTCAAACCTGAGGCTCGAGTTTCCATTACAGGCAGATCAGATGACTGTAATGAAAGATCGGAGGAAGTAGAGACATGCACTGAGAGCAGTTCTAATGGCACTCTAATTTTGAATTAATTTATTTCCTGCCTCGTTATAGTGTGTGGGCAGTTTGCTCTTCAGTCGCTGTACTGAACTGATGCTCTGAGATACACATCAGTACATGGTTGAATCAGGATTAAAACATGTCAGGGTGCAATGAGGCAGATAAAAGTAGACAGTTAAAATGATACAAAAACTAAATTGAGTATCCAACAATATTGATAATAATGAAACAGAACCAAGTGCTAGCATTAGTAAAATACTTTTTTTAAAAACAAATTTTGAGAAATTATTTAAAAGATAGTGAAAGCCTCAGATGTCTCGTCCCTGTCATGACTTCCTGCAGACATGAACAGTTCGAGTGTGTGGGTGTCGCTGCACAACTCTGCTGAACTGATAAATCTTTTAACACATTGGAAGTTGCAAATCTGCTTGACAGCACAGCAAAGTGGGTTTTGCAAAAAGAAAAAAAAAAAAACTAAAACTAAGATTGTATCCTGCCTAACATGAATAGCAGATTATTGACTTAGGCTTGTCTTCCATTAGTAAAGCAGTTATTATTAAAACTTTTTTTGTGCATACATGAAATGCATAATATTTAAATGGAGATTAGACCCCTGGTGCTATTGCTATATAAATATACAGTATAATATTATGAATGCATCCCTTGATTTCTCAGGGCATACAGTTTGTCAACTATTGATAAATCATGGTGATAGTGTAGTATAGTGGAGCATTTAGCAGCTAAGGAGCCAAATATTTACTGCAGGAGCTGGTAGAGACCAAAAACAGAGCTGCAAGAGAGTGAATATCTGACTTACATTCAGTGGCCAAAAAAATCTGTTACTGCAGATTTGAGAACTGCTACTGTACTGTATAAGTATTATTATGAAACCATTGCCCATCTCTCTCAGGCTACAGCACAGGTCACTCCCGCTCCTCCAGCATGTCAGAGTTCAGCCACCGGAGAAACCATTCAGTGGGCAGCGCTTCGACGGGCATCGGCAGCATCCCAGAGCCCAGTGAGGACCGGGACAGAGAGTCCAGACCCTGCCCTGCTCTACCTGAACACCCAGTCCCCACCGCCATCACTAGCAACCCAGCGGGTACACCTGTACGCAGCGCCTCATCCTGTGAACGACTCAACAGGTGAATATTTAGGGTAAACAAATAAAATACAATTACTGAAGATGTAATCATTGTCATAGTTTAATGAAGAAAGCAGTCTGCAAGTTCAGCATATTTTTATTGCAGGTAATGAGTGCAAAACAGAGTAGTTATTTAAAGAAGTTAACAAACTTAAGATCGCACCTGAGGCTTGGGTCACGTTTCGGGAAGCAGCTGTCATGCAGAGAAAAGCAGTGAGGCAAAGCAGCAGCAAAGTTATCTGTGGTTTCATTACGTGGTGTCAACAGATGCTCTGAGTATTTCTAAAAATGTTAGTCATTGTGTTTGTGTGATCTAAAAATGTCCTAACATGAATCAAGCGTAGCAGCTTCTCAAACTCAACACTGAGGATAGTTTTCAGTGTTTTTAAGGCTTAGGTAGCACTTTATATTTAGCCATCCTTTTTGAAGACCAGCTTTTAGTCAGGTGTCAACATGTTTTGCTTTACACAACATTTGAGGTTTTTGAATGAATAACTTGACATTTTTGGAAACAAGCTTTTTCACTACCTTGCTGACAGTTATATGAGAAAATCTATACTACTTTCATATCTGTACATATGAAAATGAAGCTACCGCAGCTTGTGTCTCCACTTGGTCTGGCAACCTCACAGTGACAACAAGACTTCAGGAAGTGCTTTGGCCAAGAAATAGTCTGGCTGCTATCTCCTCATGAAACCACAACATTTACACTTTGCTTCTTGTATGGTTTGACAAATTAGATATAATGTGTTAATTAGTGAGGTTCAGAGGTGCTGCTAGGCTTAGAGGACAGGCTCTCTGCTTTCTTCCTTCCAGCCTTTATACTAAGCTAAGTGGCTACATCTTCTCATCATATTTACCCACAGACATGAGAGAGGCATACATCTTCTCATCAAACTCTCAGCAAGAAAGTGAATAAGTGTATTTTACAAAATATTGAATTGTCCCTTGGTTTTGTTCAAAGACTGCTCAAATATGCACAAGAATCAGGAAAAAAGTAGACGTCATAGTTTCTAGTCTTGGTAACAAGATGAGGCTGGTTAAAAAACAAGCTGCTCAGTGAGTAGTAGTGGAGGAAGAGAAAGTGGCCACTTAGCCACAAATGTTTGCAGTAGTTTTGCTATCTTATGAGCACTAAGTAGCACTTGGAAGTTTGTGCCTGCTACCAGAAAAAAAAAAGTTTGGTTACAATGAGTCAACTGACAACAGGCATCATTTCCAGCCGCTCAGATGGAATCCCTCGGCTCATGGGTTGACCTCATCCCTGCTTAGCAGTAAATGGGATGTGGATTTCATATGAGAAACAGAGTTGTCAGTTATTGGTTGAAGCCATTAGTGGTCAAATAGATACACAATGACTCATGTACATCCTCCCCTCAGACACCCGGTGAAGCAGGACTCCATGGAGTCTCAGTTAAAGAGAATGGACGACACGCGGGTGGACGCTGACGATGTTGTTGAAAAGATTCTCCAGAGTCAAGACTTTACACCTAGCCTACTGGACTCCAGTACTGAAGGTAGGCTACACATCCAGAGAAACACAAACACAGTTTTCGTCCTGAACAAATTGAGCCTCGTATAGGGCAAAAACTTTAGCCGCCAGAAGATAGGGAAAAATTTGTGGACCAAACGACAGAGCGAGCTATTGAGCTGCTGAATGCAGCTAATAAAATTTAACCACACAAACTGACTTGTATAAAGTTATTTTCATGATACATCTATGAATTGTTTTGTCAATACAATGACACTTAAAGAAAGAAAAGCAGAGAGAACTTTGAAGTAGCTGTAATCACCAAATGTTTGGAGGCAATTTCCAAGCAGAAATCCTAACAATTAATTCTCAAAGTAGTTGCCAACTAATCAATAAATCAAATTAAGCAATAAGCCATGAGAGACCGGGGTGTACACAGACTTGAGATCAGCTAAGGGGTGTAGGGCATGACGCAGTAAAGTCATAAAAGTAAAAGTATAGTTTGTCAGAAAAACTCCTACTTTTGAAGGGCCTAAATTGTTTCTAAATTGATTCATGAACTCCTTACACTTTTAAGCCCCCACAGACACCCTGAATTCATATCAATCAGTCATTAGTTGCAGCCCTTGTCTGGAGCACTACTGTATGTGTTCAATGCACAGCTACTTTGCATAACAATATAATTAACTTGACAGTATTGTGTTACCCCATGAGTCAGTCTGTGTATTTTGAGGAGTAGGACTTTTTTTTTCTTTCCAAGGTCTCATCCAGCTCAAAGCTAGGAAAAGAAAGCTGCTGTCAATAAATTATTATTTTTAGATTGCCTAGCAACTGGCTGCTCCTCATGACAAGATTTATATAGCAGGATGTGGGTGCTCTCTGTACTGACCGAACGTCTGTTTCAGAGGAGGGCTTGCGTCTGTTTGTCGGCCCTGGTGGAAGCACGGCCCTTGGAAGCCATCACCTACCCACCAGGTAAGCATGGAATTTTCTAGTTTGTTTGTCCGTGGATTTTTTTAAACACGGGTAATCCCGCTAAAACAGGTGATACACCCCTTTCTCATTCCTAATAGACCAGACTGTCCCTTTCTGTGTGTGGGTAGTTGTTTTTTTTTGGGTTTGGGGGGGGGGTGTCCCGTTCAACTTCACGGAGAGGCTGGAGAAAAGGTGAACAGTAGAGAGTAGCACATGTAGGCTTTATCGTCATCTGACAATAGCTGATCGGTTCAGAGACTGAGTCACCCCCAGCTCAGAATGAAACCTCTGCATGTCCTTTTTTGAAAGTGGAAGGTTTTTTTTTCTTGATGTTACATTATGACTCTTTAGACGAGACAGCTATCAGTTTTTAGAGCAGTTCCTCTAAAATGTTTATTGCACATAATGTGTAATCTCAGTTTAAATCATAGAATTAAAATGATGTGAAAGATAATGTTTAATTTATGGTTTAAATTGTCAAAATCAGTAGGCCGATGCATTAATAATTATCTCTATCACTCATGATGTGATTTGGTGCATTAATTGAGCATAATCCCAACAATACTGGAAATTGTGTGTTAATATTTATGATGAGCAGGATCGTGGTGCAGCTGCAGAATTTAAGTGAGTTTTTTCTAGTCTATCTAGTCTGAACGTGCTTTACCAGACTGTCAGTGGCTGTGTTTTAATTTACAACATGACATAATGCCACTGAATGCTGTTGGGCCAAAGATTCAAATTGAAGTGTGAAATTTAAAATCTTTTCTTTTCAAGTGCAAATCAGCAAACACATTATTTCAGGACAGGATTCAAGGACACTCAAAAGATGCACTAGGTCAGACAATGTTGTGAATCCTTTACTGATATGACGAACTTTTTGTGAGACAAACGGAGCTAGATAAGTAGGGATAATCGACAGACTTCTGTGCAGGCCATGGTATCAAGATGATACTGCCTATCAAGTCATTGGGGCCAGCCACAGCAGTTTAGCTTAAGCAGATACAATGTAGATATAAGGCTGGGTCAAGCTGCCAAGATCTGCTCTGTGTTTGGGTGGGATTGGGATATAAAGGCAGACTAAAAGTGAGTTAGGTCAGGGTTACAGAATGTTGTCAGATGTCACAGTGCCCAGTAGAGTTATAACAGCACCGTCTGATACCTACTGTAGGGCCTAGTGATAGGTTAAAACATAGTTTAACATAACAGTGGACTTCCATAGGAATGCTCATCAGAGTTCTGGCACATTTTACTATGTTTCTATAACACTTCTGTATTTCATTAATGACCTGGTTTGATGCAGAAAAAGAGGGCATGATATGCATTGTTAGTTGTCAGCTCTACTGAGTGATATGTGGGCCAGATATTACAATGTGTCGCTAATGTTGTCTTTTCTTGTTATCCCAGGGTTGGTGCTGGAGCGTACGAGCAGGTGGTGATAAAGCGTTAGACCTGTAGCCTCTCAGAGGTGGACTGACACTGCTTACATCAAAAATAACTGGAGGCAAGGCTGCGTCAATTTTAATCTGCATTCCTACAGCACACGTTACCTGATCAGCAAAGTGTCTGACCTGATCACTCTGTGAAAGGTTAACATTACAACAGTGCCCTCCTGTGTTCATATCTGCCACATGACACTGTAGCTCCCTGGTAGGTTTTTAAGAGCGAGAGGTAAACTGTCGTTATCTCAGTGTCAACATACAGATATGAAGTAAGAGAAATGACACATTGACCAGATTATTCAAAATAATAACATTTACATAAATGAAACCGTCCACTCCAACCGTCAATCTCTGGGTGTCGATAAGCCTCATCTTTTTGAGGTCACCTGTATCACCAAATCCAATTTAAACTGATAGGAAGAAGAAAATGATTAATCTTTCTCTGTAACAGAGGACACCAGGACAGGCTCTTTGTGTGCATCATCAGAATGAACTGAAATCTACGCTGCGCTGCGATGCGCTTTCAATACATTCCTTTAGTCTCTCAGTGTTTTTGTTAGACTTCCTTTTCAACTAGGATGTTCTATTTAATATTTGCCTATAAGCTGCTAAAAAGCTCTAAGTGTTGGCACTCTGACAACCATCAGTGTTTTGAAGTTGAGAATATTTTACTACAAAGACGAGGCATCAGACTCAAGCTATTTGACGAGTGAGCGCTGACTGTGTGAATGTGAATGTGTTTGCCATGTGGCAAGACCACTTTTATTAGGCGTAACTGTTATCCTGTTATGTTGAATGAGTGAAAGGATGTGAGATGATCTCTTGTAAGGAGTGCTATATTGGTAAGTTTGCAAAGACAAAATGGGAGAACATGACAATTTGCTGACTTGGTTCTTGTTCTTATTTGTTTGGCTTTCTGCCAAGGATTGTCCTGCAGTACTAATCTGCCCTACAAAGGCAAAACCCAGTAACAAGTTTTGTTCAAAAATGAGTTTTTAAATCTAACTCTTTTTTTTTAATGACATGTGGGTAATCCAATTTCCTCAATTCAGTATCTTAGCAGATCTCAGTAACTCCATCTCTGCTTTTGACTCTAGTGACACTGATGTGCTTTGGTGTGATTAAACTAACCTCAAGTCACACATTTAAATCTATTAAATTGTAAATTATTCTACAAATTTCACTATAAATGTCATTAATAGATGTACAGACATATGTGCATTCAAATCCTATAATCTACAGACTATAAATAATCAAAATTAAGTTTATTTTTGTAAACAAACTAGTTGAAAGGATAAGAAAGCTGAGCATACACATTTTGTTGTTACATTCTGTGCAAATTCCCCAAAGGTTATCCAAATGCAATGATTGCATAGTTTTCCTTTCTTAAGTTGCTGCTCTCTGCCTTTGTAGGGCAGCAAATAGCGAACATAAAAAGGGGCTTCTATGATGAATATTACTATAGAAGGGGATATATCTAATGCCCAGTGTTTCAGCTATGTATCTATTGTATACTTACGCTTTGCAACGCACCTACATCTTTTGTGAGCCGACCTGTTGACCAGGAAGCTAACATCAGTGAACAAATGAAGGATCCTGTGACATACTAACTAATTAATGTGTAAGGATTGTATAGTGAAGGACTAGTGAAGTAACCCACTGCCATGAAGAAAAATCTCAACAGCACCTGTTTTTAAAAACGCCCAGAGTAATAGTTTTGCGTATGTGTATGTATACCCTGACATCTTAATTGTTTCAGATCAGAGTTAAAGCCAGTCTAATTAACCAACACAATCAACACATGAATGATTAGTGAATCTAATAACATAAATCTGCTGAGAGTTTTGAAATCCTGATAGTGTCACGCACGCTCGCTATTTGCATTTCCAGCCTAAAAGGAGATTAAGTGCACAACTTATTTAGTTTATAAGTAAATTAGCCAAAGTACACAACACACTGTTATTACCTGGGACTCTGCAAGGCCTATGCATAATGAGAATATTAGACGCATTATAACTAGTGAAAACAGACTGCACAGTATCTGTAATCTTCTGTCTCCTGTCATAAGCCATAGCAGAGGTAGGATACCTCCTCTTCTACATAAACTGTATACGTGTTATATCAATATCTGCACAAGTGTCATCAGTGTATGGTGTTTTAACTATACGTCAGTGTTCTGTTTTTATGTTCCTGTGTTCAGCATGATCAAAACGTCCTTTTGTTAGCTCGCAGAACTTAACACATCTTCATGTTTTTCCTCATTTTGATATTGTGCCATCTCTTATCTGAATATTTCCACATTGAAGGAACAATTTCGCTAATTAGCATGTAGGGAATCATTGTTCTCATTTCTTCCTGTTAAAAGCAGATATCTGCACAGTGTATGATGTAACTGTAGATCTGTGTTCTCATTTTGTGTTTTTACTTTCGGCATGGTTTAAATGTTGTATGTTAAGAAAATCACATCTGTAAAGAAATCATGGTCTTTGTTTTTGAATCTTTCATTGCTGATATTGTGCCATATTTTGCTAAATGTTTTATTGTTAAGAAACAAAGTGTTCTCACTACATAGTTATGACAGTGTTAAGTGTATGATTTATGGCTACCAAATATCAACTATTGGATATTTTTTCTGTTTTGTTTTGTTTTTCCTTTTTTGATAAAAAAAAAATCTTTTGTTTTACCTGTGTGACACAGGTGTGATTATCTTGGTACCTAACATGTTGTTACAAACATGGTTTCTTCTTCTCTTCTGTGAAGCTGTTGTCTATATAAAACTGTAAAATGTATTCTCCTGTAAAGTGACGTTCTGCGCTGTTCTGACACTGTCCAGTGTTTCCTGTTACAGACCAACATTTGCTTCCTTAACAAGTGTACTGGATGCTTCAAATGTGTACCTTGCACTGTTGAATAAAACAGTTAAAAGTCTTCAGCATGTTTTAAATTGAACACGAGCATCATGCACAAGAATAATATTTTTTTAGATTTTTATTGTACTATTTACATTTGGACAGTCTGTCTCCTTCGGCAAGTACACGGCTAATTTAGAGGCCAGTTAATATTTACATATAACACAAAGTTGCAGTCCAAACAAGTATTTAATAAATGCAAAAGCCAAAAGTTTACACAGTGCAGTTGGGAATTGTCAGTACACCTGCACTGTCCAGTAGTAACCAAGGGAAACCATTTGCTCGCTCAACAAGTCACCTACTTGCCCCGACAACAAAGCTGTATCCGCCAGATCAGACATTTGCTTCCCAGTCTTCCTCTGGCTCAGCACTGTGGGAGCACCGGCTGGCCTCTGCGTACCCGCTGTCCTCCACAACATCATGATCCTCTTCTTCTTCAGCGTCTAAAAAATACAAATGAAGGACCAGTGTCACACCCACAGAGGCCATTCAGTTGTCAAATTCATTGGATAAGCAGAAGAGCAGGAAATAAACATTGCAAAGTCAGCTGTGCAATAAGCTGAGCGGTGACTGGGGAAAGTAAGCTTTGTTAACCACTTAAGATACAGTTGACAACTTAAACGAAAATAACTTTTTGTCACATTTGCTTAAATTGGCACTACACACACAAAAGTATTACATGAAACACATAGTAAAAAAAAAAATAATGTCCCTTCGGCTTCTCTGCCTCTAATGGCATGTGCTAGAATCAGACTACAGTGCACCAAAGACAACCAATCAGAGATGAGGAGTCTGTTTCACAGCTCATGAACTGTGGTCAAACTGTTAAACTCGGCAGCACTGATCAAATATGACTCAAGATTCTGTTACTGCATTGCTTACTTATCGCCTCAGATGTTTTCAGAAACATTTTAATGTACAGTTGAATGTTGTTGATGCGGCCACTGTGTTGGAAATAGTCAAGCAACGCACCAAGCACTGCCCACCGACCAGACCAATTTTCTCATTTTACAATTTAACAGCACACAAATTATGTTTCTGAAAACATCTGAGGTGAAAGATAGGCAATACAGTGTCAGAATCTTGAGCCATATTTATCAGCGCTGCCTAGTTTGACGGCTTTACAGGAGCTCACTGGCAGCTGCGTTAGACACTCCTCAGCTCTAGTGGGTAGTTTTCATCTATGTGTGTTAATGCCATTATAAGCAATAAGAGAAGGAGGAGTATTGTTTGTTTCACAGATTTTCTGTCTCATGTAGTTACCAACTACAGCTTTAACCACCAGTACCCATAGTGTAGAAAATGGTTCATAATTATGAAGCATTTCAAAAAGTCAAAATGGTGACATCTGCTGGGCAAACTTTGGTATTGCATTTGTATTGTAGTCAGAATGTAAGTGGCGTTCCTGCTGCTGTCACAACTATACTGCTGTTTTGCTCAGTAAATGTTAGACTATAAAAAGGAAACACTTAAGCAAAGTCTACAGGTCTGCTTGTGGCAGACTGACACGCACATATGTTCAAAACCAGTGTGTCACGTCTCTGATGAGAGTGTAATGAAACGGGCTTTGCTTGTGATTTTTGCCATGTTAACGCGAGGCATCGATATAACCTGCAATGACATCTCTGCTTTGAAAACTGGATAGTCGATCCTACTTCAAGCGGAACATCACCACTGGAGAGGAAACGTATACACAACAAGAAAAGTATTTTTTAAGTCCAGATGAACAGCTTTTTTAGCAGGGTTTCTCGAGTTTAAAGCAAGCTAGAGCCGAGGCTTTTTAAAACTTTTTATTCCACTTGAAATGAAATTCAAGACCAATTTTACAATAACTTAAACAAGGAAAACAACCAACATCAATTACTTAAGGTCAGGGACAATTTTGCCCAAATGTTAATTGCTATTTTGGTTCAGTAAAATTTAGAATATCTGCTTGAAGGGTTTAAAAAAAACCGTAGCATTTGCAGACCTGGAGGAGATGAGGGTAGAACAGAGGTGGAATTACCTGGCCTCTGATGGTGGGTTTTCTCTGTGATTTTTGTGGGATGCAACTGCTTTGAATCTAATTGTGCCATGTTTGAAAAACTTTCTGCATGAAATACATTAAGCCTTGTATGTATCACTTATTACCACAAAATCTTGATTAAATAGCCTTTTTTCTCGCTTAATCTGCACTTCACCATGTTGCCCAGAGTAAGGTGACAGCTAGAAAGAAGACAGTGGATCCTCTGCTCTGAGTATCCTAGCCAGAAACAAAATATGATTGTTGTTGGCTCTGCTTTCCTTTTCTGCCTGATGCAAGAGGCATTTCGCAAATTTTTTTTTTTTTTTGTGAAATTCTACAATGCATCATAAGGGAAAAGCAATTTGTAATATCCTACTTCTCGTGTCTTAGCATTACTAAGTCTTTTGAAAGACTGATTTAAGACATTTTAATACCAATTAAGGCCTTATTTTTAGATTAAGGACTTTTAAGACTTTTAAGGATCAATGGGAACCCTGTCCAAAGTATCTACTGTAGCTTCAGAATCATGATGTATTTGAAACAGGAAACAGGATAGGCAGGCAGGACATTACGTTGGGAGGAATTTGATTTGATTGTTGAATAATGGGCGTCATAACAAACAAACAGGCCGCGACACTGTACACTGACGGAATAGCAGTATCTGTCAGGGAGACAGACGAAGCCCATTGTATGATTCATGTAGTTGCTGAAGCAGTCCACTGTAAAATGCCTTGTGCATATCTGGAGCTGTCACAAATACCACTTTCCTCAAAGTGAATAAATTCTAGCCAGTGGTCCCGTAGCCACGGTGTCTGAATGTAACAGAAAAAAAGTGCAAGGTGGCAAACACCTGAGGACACACTGACGTACCATTGCTACCTATCTAACTAGGTCAGTGCAGTTAAAAGTTGGAGATTGATTGATGGTTGGATGTTGTATTTTTGTTTGAAATATGTTGGTACAAACTTATTTAAGCACACATCATACTTTGTTTTACAGAAAGAAATAATGATGGGATTTTGCTACAAGATTTTCTCTAAATATATTGTTGAAAAGGAGCAAAAAATGACCTGGAATGTGATCTGAAAGGGTTCTAAAGAAATTCTGCCTTTTCATCTCGACTTTAACTTTCACCTCTTATTATAATAAATTTTTCCCTTCTCATGAGAAATCTTTACTTTTTACAGATACAATAAAACAGACATAAAAGTGATCAAATATAACAGTACCTTGTTCCTGGACATTTAGGAGCACAGCAGAGCCGTCCTGGCTCAGCCTAACTTTGGGGTCGTCCATAAGGAAATGGCGGAGATTACTAAGACTTCCACTCAGGGCATTGACTTTGGGGCAGCAGGACCACAGCACAGCCAGAGGTACAGAAACACACCTGCAAGCATACAAAAGATGACAATATGATATGAAATCCTGATGATAGCATTGGTGCCATTTCCAAAAAAAAAAAAATTCAAACAAAAGATCAATGATGACATTTGTGAGAACTGCTGTTCACTAGCAGCTACATGAAAATAGACGTGCACAAATATTGAAATTTAAGGATATAGGAGTTTGGAAGATAACAGTTCCAGATAACAGTAAACTGAGTTGTTATGGTGAAGCATGAAATGTAATGAGACAACTGCAGGACAGGAACATCTTCACAGAAACAAGGCCTGTGTTAGTGATCTGTTTGCCACAAACTGCTTTCTAACTCGCCGTGGCCACATTGTTCCTCCCCATCTTCCTAAAGGAAACACACCTGCGCGATTTGCAAGACTCCTGTCGTCCTAGGCCATTTCTCCAAAACACCTGTTGATCCTCTCCTTCCTGTTGCCCTGACATACCTCGGTCCCACTGCTCCACTGGCGTTTTCACCTCAGATCCACATGCTGCTGTTAAGTACCATACATTTTTTAAAAAAAGAAGCAGAGAAACATGCTGTAAGCATTTAATGTAAAGTTTAAGGGGCCAAGAACATTTTATAAACAGTCATACAAAACACTGATATTCTGGAGAAACTGCTGATACTGAGAAAACACACAAAAGCAACTAAACTAGAATTACCGCAAACCAATCAGTTACAGTTTACATCCATGTCTGTCCAGACTCATATGTAGCTATGACAGTCGACAAAGCTTTAAATATGGATGTTGCTGCAACGTAAATGCTTCACACACATCTTCAATTCAGCAGCACAGACCGTCTGTCCAGTCATTAAAGATGGACACCCAAGATAAGTGTCATCAATTCAGTATCTGACCAAATGTCTCCCCTTATGTTCTGATTTTTGACAATCGCTTTTTTGGCTCTGTTGCTTTCAACATTGGTTTTCATGTTACCAAACGTATACACAACTTCTTTTAAGAATGAAGAACAACTGTAAGATGTTCACCTGTCTGTTTCTCCCCCATCTCAATGTGTCTCTCTGACGCTCCGAAACATTCCTCCCCATCTTCAGCCTGGCGCTGTCTCTCACCAGTCCTCTCCTCCATCCATCTACTCTTCAGCTTTTCTGCCCAATACAACACCTCACTAACCAGGACCCTCCGCAGGATGTTGTTGTCATGCAGACTGGGGTAGTTTACACGATACAGCTAATACACAAACAGGCGAAAAATAGATATAGGTATGATATACAATATCAAATTATCATGGAAACCTGGGTAAGATTTTTACTGCTCCACCACACAAAGGGAGCTTATATATATCGAGTACCTGATGTGCTTGCCTATCATTAACAGTGAATCCATTATTTATCAGTCAAGTGTGGAAATAGTTGGCTTTTCTTGCCTGTAACTGTTTCGTTACACTGAAATCACAGTCTGTCACAATCTTGACTCTGACGGGCTAGTTTACACATCTATAATTCAATTATTTTTTCACTTTGTGTTAATTACAGTTCTCTATTGTTTTTAGAGGGTAGTGAAAGTATCTCAGTACATATGCAGACTATTGAGACTACCCATGTTGTAATTGTCAACAGTCACCAGCAGAGGTCAGCAAAGATCACCACTCACCACTGTCTTATCTGATGATTATGTTCTGGGGCTTATCTGGACATAGGAGTTGTAATACAATATTACTCCTACCATGTCCACAAAAGCTTTACTTCTTCTTTCAAATCTTAAGTCACATTGATGCCGATTGGTGCATACTGAATAAATTAGGTTAATTAATGAACAAAAGCAAAAACCCTACATGAAATTTTAACATCTGTTTGCTGTTTCCATATTCACTAGAGCTTGTAATAAAGGATCTGTCCACTTGTTTATCAATAAATGTTCGTATTAGGTATTCCTTTTCCTTTTTTATTAGGTATAATAAACAGAAAAAAAGTGGTATGACTAAATGAATCTAAATTTTTCTCACTGAGTGAGAGGCACTGTAGGAAGGTTAAATGAAGACTCAAAGCCATGTTCACACAGTCTACTGGATTATATTTCTTCTCAAAGAGCAGGAATTGTGTGAGAACAATTGGAAATTTTGTTATGGGGTTGATGTGTTACTGGTCAACTGCAAATTTACTATGAAATTAGTTAGGGTTATTGTTAATATATGTCAACAGATTTGAGTATACTGTGTTTGGAAAAAGGTACTGAGCTTGTTTGTATTGGAAAATGGATATCTACATTTTTTTAATCGATTGATGGGTTAAGATGATTTGTTGTAGAATTCTTTGAATCGACTGCTATAATATGATATGTTGTGTATTTACGGTCATTAATTTGAAATTTCTGTATCTGCTATAAGTCCATTTTGAAAGCTCACACACTGAATAAGTCTCAGAGATTACAGGTTGTGTCTTTGAGGACTGGGCCAACATGATGCCTGACTCAGGAATGACTGATCTAAAAAGGAGTTCACTCACCAGTGTGTATGAAAACACATCCTCAGCATCATCACCCAACAACATGCTGCAACTCTCACTCCCCCCGAGCCGCTGAAACACACCAATCTGGGAGCAGAAGCCGACCCTCTCCTGCTGACCTGGTGGTGCCTGTCCAACGCCAGTGAACTCCACCTCATAACCATATTCCAAACACACCTTCAGAGCCCTGAGGAGGAATGTAATGTTGAGAAAAAATTCAGTGTAAATCTTTATTGTTCATTAAGGGATACTATGCTCGTTTTCAGGTTGATACATGCATTTTGGGTTTCTACTAGAACATTCTGCATGCTATAACAACACCTGTAGTCATGTCTGAGCGCCTTTAGCGAAATTAAAAAATGGATAAATGATATTAGATCAAATGTTTGTAGCAGTTAAGACCTTACAAATTCAAATTTAAGACTATTTAATGAATTTTCAGGCCTCATTGCTGTAACAATGAATTTAAGACTTTTTATGGACCTGCAGACACCCTGCAGACATGTTCCAGCAGGAATGTGATCTGGAATCGGGGAGACATTTCTGCGACCAAGTTTACATGTTTTTCCTGATGTCTGCATGTCGCTTCATTTAGCAGTGTGGGCTACATAATGTAAACACTTGCAGTAGCATGCCTGGAGCAGGTGACCATATCAAGAAAATGGCAAACCAACATACCAGGACTTGAACTCTGCTCTGGTCCACTCAAACTTATGGTCACTGTGCCTGAAACCTGATAGTCCAGGAAGAAGGGGGTTGAACTCAGAGTTTGGGGTGCTGACAATTACCGCCCCTGGGGACATGTAACCAAACACCACCTCAGAGAAACGCTCCACATCAGCAAGAGTGAGGTGCTCGATGCTGCAGACAGCCAGGGAGGAAACATGGTGATGAATAATGGCACAGGGGGACCCAGAAAAACAGAAAGATGACAACCACACAGACAGAGAGAGAGGCTGAGTAAACATGGGGAATAAGTAGAGAAACAAGAGAGAGAGACAATAATAAATTGAAAAATTATGAAACCAAACAAAATATTACTAGTAGCTGCAAAAGCATGAAAACTTAAAAAGACACTGAACCTAAACAGTCAAACAGACTCTTACAGCTCTATACTGGTCACCAGATCAAATCCTCTGAGGCGGGCGTCTTTTTGTGTGACTGAGCCCTGGTACAGCTCAACGCGCAGCTGATCGTAACTTGGCTGCAGATAGTCAGTTGATACAGGTGCTAACCCATGCCTGAGTGGAAGATAAAAGCAGAAAGTACACATTATCAGTCCATTACTTATCACAAAGACCAAGCTCTTACCCACCAAGCAGGTGGAAAAGAGGTTACTAAAGGCAGTTGGCTTTTTTATTTGTCACATCCAAATGATAAAATGACTACACTTATTAAGCTTGACAATTAAAGGTTCTGTATGCGATATTCGAAGCATTAATTTAGCAGTAAACCACTGTTTGTTGCATAAAGATATAGTGGAGCGATGGTACCCGGAGCAGAGAATGAAATCATGCTACCTCTGTGTGCTGTGATCTGAGCCTCTCCGGGGTTTGTTGTAGTAAGCAGTAGTCTCTCCCCTGGTTAATACAGTTTGCTGCATCAGCACTGTTGCCATCTTTAAGCACTGTTTATGGATTTAGCACTGTTAGCTTCTAGATTCCAGCTCAGTCACCTCCATGTTAAGAGCCGTGTGCACACAGAAACTCGTACGCCCTGAATTTCACGTGGAAAAATGTTTTGCAGTCGCTCAAAATTATTTTACATATTTTAGAACATCTGATATTCTGGAAAAGACACTACTAATATTTCATTTGGACCTGAGACTTGAAAAGTTAAAAAAAAAAACAGTACTGTAGGTGAAGGTATTTTTTTGTTGTTGTTGTTTTCTTCTGGAAGGTTTCACTTGTGGTGCACAAGTCCAGACTAACCTAAGCTTTCAGTCAGTTAACTGATTTAATGGTAAATGGGCCCCTAACCCTTTAGCACAGGGATATGATCATGATGTGTTATCGTTATCCTGGGTTGAAGCTAGGCCTGGGCGGTATAACAAAATTTTCATATCACGTTTGTTTTTAGAAATCATATCGGTTTCACGGTATTTAACAGTATTGTGCTCAGGTTCAGCTCACTTGACATGCTGCTGTGTTGTGCTATGGCCTATTCAAGTGCTGGAATTTGTTATTTACGTGACAACGCCTGAACGCAACACAGGCTCTGCTCTATTAGTGCCGTGCTGGGTTATAATTGTCTCGTACTCGGGTCGGCTTCGGTCAGGAAAATGCGGCCCGAGCCGTGCTCTATTGTGCTCACCTGTGTGTGTGTGTGTGTGTGTGTGTGTGTGTGTGTGTGTGTGTGTGTGTGCGCGCGCGCACATTTCTGTGTGTGTGCGCACATCGGAGCGAAACACCGCCATGCGCGATACAGAGAGCAGAGGAGAATTGTAAACGCGTGACGATGTAGAGACAGAAATGACATGCTATCATGTAAATAAGATAAATAACATAAGGCTATTTAGTTTGTGTAATAAAAGGACAAGGTATAGACCTGTTCTATAGGCCTGGATGCATCTGTAGCGCCAAATAATACAACGGTAGTTTCTAAAAGAGCTAAGACGAGAAAAAAAAAAAAGCAGCAGCGGTGCGCCACTGCTAGCTGCATATAGGGGAAACACTGTTCTTTTTGGTATGAGTTCTTCTGGGTCATCGTGTTCTTCTTCAGCAACGTGTACAGTTGCGTCGCTTTCAGGACTCTCTCCAGCAGCCATTCTCGCCTCTAAACTTTTCTCTATGCTCTCACTCTTGCTGGCTCTAGCACGCCTGTGGTGTTCAGCAGTGAAATGGGTCCCTGCTGAAACACTTTCCCGCCGCACACCTTCTGGACGTTGTTTGGGTTATTCACCGGTATTGCGGTACATGAAAAATTCATATCATGATGAAAATAAATACCGGTTTTCGGTACGAACCGGTATACTGCACAGTCCTAGTTGAAGCATTGCATAACATCCAGAAAAGAGTTTTTGCAGAATGTTATGATGTCACAGTGAAGCTGACCTTTAACCTTTTGGATATAAAATGTCATCACATCATATTAGATGTTTGTGTGCAATTATGAAATAATTAGCGTAAGAATTCTTGAGTTATGACAAAAAAACAAACATGTTTTGTGAGGTCACAGTGACCTTTGACCAAATTTTCATCAATTCATTACTAAGTCCAAATGGACATTTGTGCCAAATTAGAGGAAATTCCATCATGGTGTTCTTGAGATATCGCATTCACAACAATGAGATGGACGCAGGTACATAGTGACCTTGACCTTTGACTACCAAAATCTAATAAGTTCATCTTCAAGTCAAGTAGACATTTGTGCCAAATTTAAAGACATTGCCTCAAGGTATTTTTGAGATATCTCACTCACAAGAATGGGACAGACAGATGGAAAACCTAAAGCATAATGCCTCCGGTCAAGGCCATTGCCAGTGCAGAAGTTAAAAAAACAAAATTTGTTATTGGAGTTTTCTGATATGGATATTGTGAAATATGTAAAAGTTAGTTGCATTGATCATAAATCTGACTATTTTATGTAACTTTTCATACATCTAGGGCTGCAAATATTTTTTGTTTTCAATATTGATGTTTTTTGCAGATCAAGCCATTAGTCATTTAATCTTTGCAATGTCAAGAGGACAGTGAAAATGCCCCTAACATGCTCTAGTGATTGGACAGTCCAGAGCCAAACATTGTTAAAAAATACCTTTTGTAAAAAGATCCTTTAGATTCACATTTTAAAAGCTATACCTAGTGAATATTTGCCATTTTTGCCTGATTAAACAACTGAAACGATAAACTAATTATCAACACCACTGCTGATTATCTTTTTGGTGATAAACTCATTGATTAATTGATTAATTTCTTCAGCTCTGCATACATCAGCCATATTACACCATGTAGCAAGTATTCATTCTTTGATTTACCTTTGATTTTAAAAACATACATACATCTTTTTTTTCACTATGGCACCTCTGATGTCCACTCCAACCAGCAGTTCAATTTCACGGTGAAACTTCAGTTTTTGGAGAAGGCTGCACTCACTGCATCCCAAGTCGACCACCTGAAAGGAGGGGGGAAATACGATGATTTATGCTAATGAATAAAAGCTAGAGTAGTGGGCTTAATGCTATTAACTTCATTTAACACAAAGTAACATTACATCCACTTGACACAACATTTACATTAAACTTATAGCATTATAAACGATATTTTGGACACCAAATATTTTAAAACTGGAAGGACTACAAATGAACACCTCTTTTGCTGGTGGGCCTTGAATGCACATATGGTGGAACCACCCCAAAAAAATGCCACACTGAATCTGGAAAACCAGGAACTTGGGTTTACAATTAAAATGTCTTCAGTAGTAAGCTGTAACGTTACACAGATTATTCTTGATTAGGAAGTGATCAGATGTCCTAAAAAGGCAGCAACATGTGCCAGTTGTTGAAGGGGGATACTTTTACTGGCAGACTACTTTTAGGGCTATCCCCCATTTGCTGGGACAACAGAGACTTCTCCATGATCACCAAGGTCATTAGGCATGATCTTAAGTACACCCAAGATAAATATTTGATAGTAGGGCATGATTTGTGCATTACAGTGAGGGGATAGCCTAAATTTTGTAGCAAGTTGAAAATGCAGTCTGAAAGACTGTTTCAATAGCAAACTCTAGTTGATAATATTACATTACATGACATATACATTAAACAATACACGTCGCTTCTTTACAGGTAAATTAATGCAGGCCCACTTTCACTGGATGCACGCGCGCTCCCGCGGGCCAAACTGCCAGGGGCACACTTCCTATCAGTGGGTAACGTTAGCTACCTTAGCACGACACCTGCTAGTCTTACCTAGCTAAAGTTAGCTACCGCGGTTACCCTAACAAACTTCAAATAAATGTTGACTTTCAAGTTGAGTCAAATATGTTTCCCACTAAGACCTCAGCTAATTTTCTACGGTTTGTTCCTCTTCACAAAGTTCAAGTTAACATTGCAAAGAACCCAGAGCATCATGAAGAACGTTTTGCAAACGTTTCTTTAACAAACGTTGGTTTTGAATTTAGAGCGATAAATTTGTTTCTAAGATGGTTGTTACCTTTTTGGTTTTGTTCCTCTTGACAAAGTCGATGACAAACTGATGTCTCTGCCTGTGAAGCGGTGGACTGAACATCGGCTCCATCTTTGCCGTTTATTCAACCAACGTCTGCAGCCCCGCCGGACAGCAGAGGGCGCTGTAATTACTGAGTGTTGACTTTTTTTTTCTTTTTTTTTTAAATCTTGAGTTATTCTGAGAAAAAGAAATAAAACTTACTCAAGACAAATTTGTGCAAATAAGATGATGGTGATCCTTAAACTGTAAAAATATGATGACCCCCTGTCTTTTCCTCTAAGGCCGGCTGGAGGTCAAACTGAGGTCCCTGTAGCCTAATGCTGCATTCACGTGCCCCTCCGATGTTCCAATTCCCCGGGTTGGGGAGTGTTCTTCTGACTTTGTAGTTTTCATGAGCTTTAAGTCGTAATGTGGAAACAACATGGACGCTACAAACAAGATGTGTTGTATTTTATTGCTGAGAGCATTTAAACAACATGTTGATGACAATTTTAAGTTTTATATGACAAATTGATTTTGTCCCAGAATTGTTGCTGCACCAGTGCGCCCAATGTACAAGGCTGTTGCTGCAGCGGCCGGGTTCAACAAAAGCAATCAGTAACACCTGTGCTGCACCACTCCTGCAACAGGAGATTTCAATATCAAGTAAAGGAGACATTATAGAGACAAGAACCATACGCAGACAAAAACAACTAAACAATAGAGAAAACAATATAACAAATAGAAGACTGAATACATAATACTAAAATAAAAGGGTGAAGACACTGCACAAACATCAGGCAGGTCGTCATAAAATGCAGTACCTAAAACCCTTATAAAATAGACCTAAAACAGATCTGCAAAAATCCATATTATAACATAGCACTCATATCATACGGATTACTGTTAATTTATCATGTTGATCTGTTCTGTACGACATCTATTGCACGTCTGTCCGTCCTGGAAGAGGGATCCCTCCTCAGTTGCTCTTCCTGAGCTTTCTACCGTTTTTTCCCCCGTTAAAGGGGTTTTTTGGGGAGTTTTTCCTTATCCGCTGTGAGGGTCCAAAGGACAGAGGGATGTTGTATGCTGTAAAGCCCTGTGAGACAAATTGTGATTTGTGATATTGGGCTTTATAAATAAAATTGATTGATTGAATTGATATCGAAAATCAACATTTAAGCCCTTTGAGTGTAGAGAGTCAACAACCTTGTACCCGTGAAAGTGCACTGGAATGGCAGTTCAACTTACCACCTGTGAACTAGCACCAGATCAATATACTCCCAGTTACGCACACAGCCTTCTAAACAACAATGGCAGCCCCCATGGATGCGGTGCTGATGCAGGTGATACACGGTGAGAAATAGCTCTAATGTTAACGTTAAATCTGCTAATGTTAACGCATTATTGGCAGCCACTCAACAGCTAGTTTCCAGTGCAGTCCAGTTTTTTTTTCAATACTTATAAATCAATACAAAAAACGTTTCCAAACACACAGATAATGTAAAATAAAAAGTATAATAGCATCTGTGACCTTATGCACCATTTCTCCTCCTCTGTTTCGCACAAATACGCAAGAAACTGGCACCTTTGGCGATAGAAGTGATCATAAACAAACATAAACCCTGCATGGTCCGCCATGTTGGTTTGACAATTTGGCGTGACTTGCCTTGAACTCTATGAAGTCATGAGTCGTGACTTGAAGTGGTGACTTACGGGCTCAGAAACTTGCCTGGAATGCAGCATTAATATCACCAGCAGGAGGCAGTGTGGCGCAGACGCATTTTTTTTTTCCTAGAATGGGAAGGCATGGCTCACCCTACTCTCTCTCTGACTGGTTAGTAGTCATTGCCTTTTTTTGGCTGGATTGGTTAGGTTTAGGCATAAGGAATGAGATTGGTTAGGGTTAGTGTAAGAATGTCAGGGTAAGTCAATTGGAGGCAGAGTAAGGCAGAGTAGGGCGGGTCTTGCCTTCGCCATCCTAGGAAAAAAAACACTTGCGTGGCGCAGTGCTTCCCCCCGCTGACCCTCTTCTTCGGCGGTCTCTCTTGTTTCCTCATTCCACGGAGCAAAGCTGCATCAATCCGAAGTACCTGTCGCTTATGTCTTCATTTCTCCAGTTTTCTATTTTGAAGTTTTTAAACTTGCATAACTGCATACACACGTTGTCAAACATCTAAAATGAGTGATCAAGGGTTGCTGGTGCATTTGTATGGGTTTTCCGACCAGTAGGGCAGAAAGTGTTTTTCCTTGTTCTTTTAATGTGACCTAAGATGGCGCTGGCCGTAAACTTTTCATTGAGATGAATGCAAGACGTAAACGTGGTCTTGGTTTTGGCTCCAGCACATTTCACTTGGGGTTCACTAATATTTCATTGATGTGACTGTTTAAACTATATGTTGATATTGCAGTTTTGATGCATTCCTAAATATGTTTAACACCCTAAAAGGTTACTTTGCAAGTCTTCAGGTCATATGTCTTCTAAACTGACATGCAATTGTCATTACAAGCAACTTTCTCTTTTTTTTTCAATTTTACACCAAATATGAGTTTAAATAAGGAAACATGTAAGGACCTGCAAATTCTACATTTCTTCATATTGTTTCCTTGTTGTGAACTAAACTTGAACACAGCTCAGTTTGGGCGGCAGTAGCTCAGTCCATAGGGATTTGGGTTGGGAACCGGGGGGTCGCCGATTCAAATCCCTATCCAGACCAAATATGGAGCATGGACTGGTAGCTGGAGAGGTGCCAGTTCACTTCCTGGGCACTGCCAAGGTGCCCTTGAGCAAGGCACTGAATCCTCAACTGCTCGGGGTGCCTGTGCACGGGCAGCCCCCTCACTCTGACATCTCTCCATTTAATGCATGTACAGGTCCTGTTTTGTGTGTGTATTTCGGGCCTGTGTGTCCATATGTATATGACAACGGAGTGAAAAATTGAATTTCCCCTATGGGACTAATAAAGTATATAAAATTAAAATCAAATTTTTTATACTGAATGATTCCGAATTAATAGAGAAGTATTTTTATTGCAAGGGCAGAATGTGTATGTTTTCTATAAAAGTAAAGGAAAAAAGATAACTATAATCAGCGTAGGTAATTTGTTTTATTTCTGATATTTTGAATTGTATAAGAAATATATTTTAGCATGTGTGCAAATAAATTCCACGAAGTGAAGCTGCATAGAATTGAAGTACCTGTTGCCTGTGTCGTTCTTATCTCCTGTTTTCTACAGCAATCTTATCTGTATATAAGTTCTTAGTCTGAGACCTGTTAACAGTTATTTTAACTTATAGTTAAAATGTATATTTTTCTGGGTTTTGCCCATAAACCACTTTTTGGATGCTTTTAAGTTGGTTGTGTGCGGAGTCACTGACTTTAATTCTGCCTCAGCTCAAATTAATTAAAATACTCACTGAGAGCCTACAAATGATTTTTGGAGTTGTAAAAGTTTGCGAAGAATAATTTGTGCTTTATTTTATTTATTTATTTTTATCATAGATCATGTACAAAAAATAAAGTCAAACAATGAGGAGAGACACTTTGAGACATGGAACAGATTTAGATGTGACCTCAATTAGCTGCACTGCACCACATACACATAAATTCAGTACTGATTAACTCACAAATGCCTAAGAGAATTTATATTCCCTAAACTGAGATGTCATTATACAGCTTACTATGGGCCATGTTGCATCGCAGTTTGTTCACACCTTTATGATAGTTAATGAGGTTTCAAACCACAGGGGCATTTCTCCAATCAAAGGTGCGAGAAAAACACTGTTTAACATTAACACATCATTTGTTCCCCTCATCAAAACATGATGTAAACAGGGAACGTTGTATCCTCAAAACTGTATGGGCTGTTTTGGTGTGTTGGCTCACTTATTCCAAAATTGCATCACAGGGCCAAAACCATGGATCAAAACAAAGGGAAGTGGACAACAGACCATAGTGCACATTTGTTCTGCCTTATTAAGTTAATTTTGTAACATTTGAAACCTCACTTTGATGTACACTTTGAACACATGGTACACCAGTGCTGTCTGCCACAGTTTCATTTATAACATTGCCATTTACAAAGACTCAGAATTTAATGTAACCATGCCCAATATACAAATGTCACACACAGAACCTACTTTTGTGAGCCAATGTGAAGTTTAAAAGGCACTCAATGCACCAGTCAAGTTTCTCTTACAGTTATCATTCATGTCTGTGAAAACATGGATGCTTCACATACACATCTCATTCTTGAGATACTGCATTCACGAAAATGGGACAAATGGACATACGAATGTAAGGACAGCTGGCCTAACAACTCAAAAAAACAATGCCTCAGCTACAGCTATCGCCAGCATGGAGGCATAAACAATCTCCTTTTTTTGATTTATCGTAATGATTCTACAGCTGGTTGGGCCCAGGTGTGTTGCGCGAGACCCAAAGAAGCGCAGTGTTGAGAGTGAAGTTGTTTGGATGAGTGTTCTTGAGAAACCTGCAAGCAGCACCACAACAGGCCAAGCAGTTAAAGTTCCTGTTCTGAAAAGGCAGGTGTTGAATGGGCACTGCACTAGTTAAATAAAAGGTCAAATGTAATTGAGTGTCTTTTATTTAACTAAACTAACAGTGGGAAAATCTGATCAATACATCTTTGCTGACATTAAAGCAAGCAGCAGTTGAATTTTTTTATTGTCTCCTTTAATTATTTCTTTTTTATTTGTAGGATTATTTTTTGTGAAATTGTAAATTTTACAAAATGGGAAATTGTAATTTTATATCCACACGAGTTACTGATATAGGGTTCTGGTTCATGCTATAAATTATCACACTCTGTGACTCATTTCTGTGGAATTTCAACAAAACAAATTAAAATACAAGGACGCTATATGGTTGCTTATGCAAGATCACAGGTAGCCTACAGTAAAAGCATAAAGCAGTCACTGCTGTTTCGCAGTATCTATTTGTCCCTTTGCATAATTAGCACCATTGTCAAAAAAGTAAGAAATGAATGAAGAGTGTCATTCATTGGGAAAATGTAAAAAAAAAAAAAAAAGACATGTTACAGATACAGATATTGCTTGTTTATTCTTTGAGTACCACCTCTATGAAACCGTCAAATTTCAACTTGTAAGATGGCAGAACATAAGTTCAACAACCAGCAGAATTTCATATAATATTGGCAGCTCTTACAACAAATGATGAGAGAGATAAGCAGAATCGAATCATTTATTTTTCATTTATTTATTATTTGAGGAGGAGACATTAACCTGGATATGAGGCAGGAGTAGTGCTCTTTACTGGACTCATTTTGAGGGAAAAAAAGAGACCTCCGACATTTTTTTCCCTCAAAATGACTGCCACATCTAAGATACAAATTTTTATTTTTAAATTTTGATCAGTTATTTGATGTTTTACGCACCGAATGTGGGACAAACTGGAGCACCCGGAGAAAACCCGTACCACCAAAGGAAAACAACACACAAACTCAGGAAGGCTAGGACCAGGAATCAAATCCTCACCTTCTAGCTGTTGACCACTAAGGTGACCCTGAGAGCTTAAGTCCTGCCCCACATCTAGGAAACCCCTGCTCCATTTGTGTTTCCTTTTGTGATGAAGGGCAGAGGCCAGTGGTGGAGATGGCAACCTGGATGTGAGGCAGGATTAGAGCTCTTTATTGCATTTATTTTGAAGGAAAAAAAGAGATCCAAGACAAAATTTTCCTTCCAAATAAATATGCGTCTTCAGATATTTTTCTTTTTCTGTGAGTCATTTAATAGATGTTTATACTCACTGATTGTGGGACAAACGCGGAGCACCCGCAGAAAACCTGTAAGACACACAACATTTTACTTACGTAACACCACCCCTATCTCTAGGCCTGCAGACGCTGGAGATGGCCCTTCCTACGGAGGAGAAGAACCTGCAGATGGTATTTTGACTTCTGTCTGGTGACATCAGATGACCATGGAAACAGGAGCCAACAACATTTTCAGTGTCTGGTTCCTGTAAAGTCATGGTGATTAGCACATTTTTTGCACTGCCCCACCTTTTTACACAGGTCCTGGAAAATGGCCTTGTCAAGGTTTTTTAAACATTTTGCCAGACACTTTGTCAGTTTCCAATGGTTTGCACTCCTCAATGACGATGAGCTCTTCTAACTGTGTCTGCGGCAGTGACTCAGTGCCCACGATAGCGAGCGCTGTCTTTTCACTATGGCTGACAACCTGAGTGTTCAGCCACCAGCTCATCAGTCCCATGCAGGAAACGCCATACTTGGTCTTTAGTTTTGCTAAAATATGATGCACTAGTGCTATAACAGAGTGCTTAGTAAAAAAAAAAAAAGACTTAATCTTACGCTCTGTTCCTTTCTTTAAGTCCTGTTTCTGTTTAGAGAGTGGACTTGGGCCTGCAACAACTGTCTCTTCGGAACTCTCCATTTCAGACAATGACATAACAATCAAGTCTGCAACAATTGTAATATCCAGAGAGCTTTCAGAGTCCAGCAGGTCATACTCATGGTCCAGTAAGTCATCTAAAAGAGCTTCATTGATGGAATTCATCACTATCCTAAGCAGATTTTCAACGTCTGCTGCCGCTTCTGGTGTCAGCTGGGAGGTAGTCTGATTTCTCTGCCTACTGGCCCGAGGTGAGAAGATGGTTTTTGTCTTAGCTGTGAATGCCTTTAACATTTTGCAGGCATGATCAATCAAGGCATTAAGCCTGCAAGGAGGAGTGATGCACTGATGAATTACAGGCTCTGCAGTGGACATAGTGGTGGAGAGTGCAGATTTGACACTTTCTGCAACCTCTGTCATGATCAAGCCCGTCAAACATTTGAAGCTTGTGCCTCTGCAAACCCAGTGGAGAGTGTGTCGCACAGACTGGACTTAACACCCTCCTCAAGTTGTATTTCTACTCCTACACGTCAAAATGGCTTCTGCCACAGTTCTAATTATGTCCCTAAGCAGATCTGCCATCCCGACTTTTGTTGCATCGTCAGGGGAACCTCTTTTCAACAATTCCCATTGTTCAACTGTAATTTTTTTTAAATGGGAATCAATAAGTTTGATAACAAGGAATTTTACCTCTAATACCCGCAATGTCTCCTCTGTCTGTACTGTTCCTGGTCATATTTATATGATTCTTGTTTTAAAACGAGTTAGTTAGAAACATTAAAAAGGCCAACCATTAGCTTAGTACGCTAGCTAACTGCAGCTGATGAAATCTAGCAACAGGTGTAATTTCGGCAGCAAATATTGATGGTTGCTGGCTACAAGTGAGAAAGCTGCTTTTGTCTACGTCTGTTTGAAATCAAGGACCTGTTGTTTTGGAAATTATTAAGAAGTTTGATGTTAAAAGTCAAGTGTGTAGGATTAAGTGGCATCTAGCAGTGAGGATGCAGATTACAATTTACTGAAACGTCTCCTGTGTGTAGGGGAGAAAAGTTAGGACGATTCCAAGGGCCCCTAACTGACAGGGGCTCCAAAAAATAGGTAGAAATTAATATAAAATTATTAAACCATTAAGAATTTTTATTTTATTTTTTTCAAATATAGTAATAAAATGAATGATCTCTTTGTTTTTACTTGTTTTTGGCAGTAAAAGTTAAATATCCCCATTGACCAAAAAGTAAACATCCATATTGACTGACCACCCCCCTGTATCTGCATGAAATGGTTTGGTCTGCCTTAGCTCACTGATGGTGCCTAGTAGCAGTCAGCAGTTGCGCTAGAATGCTACAGTCATCATCATGCCAGCTGGTACTAAAAGAAAATCCGGTTTTCACAAACGGAAAGAGAGAAAGGAGAGAGAGGAGAGGCAAAAGAAAGGGTGTCAATATGTGAGCCAGTGTTTTTCCAAGAAAGGTGGGTAGCCTATAGTCTGTAAGTAGTAGAAATGAACCTGTTAGAGTGAAACCTGTCCATAGTGAAATAAGCTAGCTACAGACTAGTGTTAGCCTACATTTCACTCCTTTTTAACCTACATTTAATCAGGGCAGGTAAATGCTTAGCAAGATATTCATATTAAATCAGTTGTCCCTGCCCCTTTTACCAGACTCAACAACAGATGAGTCAGAAGCAGCAGCCCTGTCTCCCCATAACTTTACCCCTCCTCGTCCCAATGAAGAAGGTGAGCAACATTGTGTTGAATGACATGCCAGTTAGCATCATTGCAGGGAGTCTGTGGCAATTTCTCTGTCTCTCTTCAAACTAATTATTTTTCCACATAATGATTATTATGAAACAAAAACAGCCTCCAACTGTCTGTACTGGATGCTGGACAGTTGGAAACATTAAGTAGCCCAACTCAGCCTGTATTAAAGGTACAGGCAATATTTAAATAATCTAGTTAGATGCTTTCATTTAGATTGAATTATGGCCGTTAAATGACATCTATAGATACAGACTTTGTTATTCCCATGAAGGGCAATTTATTTGAGCAGTTTGCACACACACACACACACACACACACACACACACAAAAACCAAAACAACAACAACAACAACAAACAAACGTATCTAATGTATGTAATCTAGTGGTGGTGATACAGAATTTAAGGTAATCTGGGTCAATGTAAGTCTGTAGGATTTAGTGTCGTTCATTTATTGGTATCAAAAATCTGCTTTTTTTATTATCTGCATTGAATTGCATACTGTATGCAGACTGTTGCATGTACAACTCACTAGCAGTAAATATTGTACTGGTAGTATTGAGCTACAAGAAGCAAGACAGTTGCAAGCCTTCAAAGGTAGAGTTATGTAAAGCTTTTAATGGGTCAGTTAGGTCCTAGAGATGTGGTGACAACAGCTGTGCAGGGGGGGCCCAATGTGATTTTTTTTCATGGGGCCCAAAATTCCTGGCGGCGCCCCTGTGTAGGAGAACAACCTGGTTTGCGTGGAAACATTAATGGCCCTATCAACAGGCCTCAACCCTCCCATCTTCAAAGTTCAGCCTAAGAGCAAAGACAAAGAAAAAAAGCATTAAAATGGGCAGTTGGTCAGTCACATAAGATAAGTACATTAAAATATAATCCCTAGGCAAAAGCACCCAGCACTGCAAGAAAACAAAGAGAAAAAGACAATTACCCAAAAACTCCTTGATGTATTTGATGCTAATTGAAGGAGGGTGTCAGGAGTATTACCTTGACGGTCATGAAAAAGAGTTAAATCAGCTCTCACTAATGGCAGGACCAGACATTCACCTCATCCAAACCAGGGAATGTGCTGGCCATCAAGGGAAAATCTGGCATACGACATTAAAACATCAATACATTTTAGAGGCCACATGCAAGAAACCAAACCATAGCAATCAAACAAACAAAAGAACACAGCTTGAATGTACCCTCCAACAACTCACCACAGCAATAAGGAGCAGTGACTTTGCAGCCTGAGGATTTGCTGGGTGTATAGGGTAGCATGAATGAGCTACACCTGGAGCCCATTCAACCCTAATCAGGCCTTCTTAAGGTGGACTGACCTTTTACGGTGACCCAGCCAACCATACTACATTATTTTAAGTGTTTATCCACTAATAACATAAGCCCCTTTTACATTGCCAGTTCAAAGCGGGAATATCGTGCCATTTTGCTGCCTTGCTGTTCTGTATATAATGTATGATTGTGAAATGGAGGTACAGAGTTGTGTTGCCTTTGAGCTGGCAATGGAGGTAGTGACAGTGCAGAAATGGTGTCTGTATAAACAGGGTGGGATCATGGCCGGAACAGGTGTGACATTTTGATTATGCGAGTGACCCACTGTGAAAGATTTAAAAAGTGGCTGCTAGCAGCTAGCGGCTAACTCAGTAAAGGAGAAGAGCAGCCATAAATGTCTGTAAACTGGGAAAACAATGAGATCTTGGAACTCCATACCCTCCGAGCAGAGGACAAGATCATCCACCATATAACATTGTTTATTGTTTATAAAGCACTGCTGACACGTATGTTTTATGTCACACTAGAGGCCGACGCTGTTGTGATTGACATGTCACAGCTGTGTTTGGACCTCTGCCACATGTTTTAGAGAGGCCTTCACAAAACCAGTGAATCTGAGAATGAAGGAAGCGCGCCAGGCCTACATCGGTGCAGTAGTTGTTACCAAGGTGTAAATCACTTCCAAAATTCAAACCCTTAATTGCTACCATTGGGCAACAGCGGCCAGATCCAGGTGGAGTCAGGCTTTTTGATGTTCTGATCTTTAATTTCTGTTTTGTTGTTGTATATATTGTTGTTCATTTGGTTGATAACCTGCTGTTAGTTAACAACTCCTTATGACAGGTCGCCATTACCACAGTCTTCACACACACGTGTTAGCGCAGCTACTTTGTTAGAGCATACAGTGTGTTTGATCCCACTGGACGCCATCTTGTGTGTACTTTAAAGGAGCACATGGGGCCAGCAGTTATATGACCATTGTCTTGCTCTAATCTCCTGCCTCACTCTTATCAGTACCTGGTGACATGTTTGCGTCCGCCATTTTAGGTCTGTGGTAACGTGATCCCCCAGGAGGCCACGTCCACCATTTTCTCTCAAACTTTCCGCGTCACTCTTATCTGTACCTGGTGTGACGTGTTCCTGTCCGCCATTTTAGGTGTGTGGTAACGTGACCCATAGATATCATATACAGTAGATACCTTGTTGACGGCTTTGGCCCGTTTCAGCGATGTGTCAACGTCGCCGCGATCTTGGGGAGGTCACGGCTGGCTGGCTCGTACTGTTGTGTATGGAGATAAGTCTTCAGCAAACTTGGCGTGCTCACTCAAAAGTCTCAAAGTGTAATTGTAATTGTATATGTGTAAATATATATATATACATATATATATATATATATATATATGTAAGAAACTTTGTAAATATATTTTGGTCTGTCTTTTGATATTGTATTGTATTTTGTGCTTCAAGATTTTCTATTATTCTATTTTTTTGTATTATATTTAGACTTCAATGTATCACTGAGGTTGCATTTATGAATGATCCATATTTGTATTGTTTTAAATGTTAATCTGAACCAGCTGGTTTCTGTTAAAAAGGACACACGCCCACAAACCATTTAACACTGAGGACGGCTATGAGCTGAAACGTGTCCGTTCGACTGCTGCTGTGCAATCCACTATATTAAAACGTATTATACTTATTAGTGAGTGCTGTCGGGTTTTTCTGCCTTGCTGTAATTTTTTGGACCGGCACCCAATTACACTTTGAAACTTACGAGTGAGGGTTAGGAGTGAGGGCTAGGAAGTTTAGCACCTACCACACCTGTGGATGAAGTATCTGGGGACTGTGCTCAACACATTCAGGCCACTCTGTCAAAACACAGAGGATAGCCCTGCAGCAAGCAGTTTGCAAACTGCAGCTTGGTGCTACGGTGATGGTGCTAACCATAATGCGGGTGCTTGGATTCATGGCAGCAGCCCATCTGGTGGTACAGTCAGGGGCGATTGCGCATGTGGCACCTGCAGAGGGGGTTTGCTTGACCTTCAATTAGATGCTAAGAAGCACAAGTAACACTTGGTTTCCATTCCTTCCTCAGTATGGGACAACCTGAGATACTGGGGGTCTCCACAACTATTGCAGGGAACACAGCTGGGACGAGTGACCTCCTACGTCGCAGTGTTCACAGATGCATCCCTGACAGGGTGGGGAGGGACCTGCCTGGGGAGAGCATAAGGTGGTGTGTGGCCTCTGATGGAGGTCTGACACTTCAACCTTCCCAAGCTACAGGCAGTGTATCGGGTTTTTCAACACTTCAGGGAAAACACATGTTGGTGAACACCAACAACTACACCGCAGTTGCCTACATCAACAGGCAGGAAGGAGTTCAGTCTGCTGCCCTGTTTAGGATAGTGGAGAGCCTGTGGCTGTGGGCCTCAGAACACTTGTTGTTTCTGAAGGCTCTTCACATTCCCACACTGGAAAACAGGGGTGCCAACCTCATGTCAAGGACTTGTCCCCTACCAGATGAGTGGAGGCTTCAGCCTGAGGTGGTGAGACAGATCTGGACTGGGGTCGGGAAAGCAAAAGTGTATCTGTAGTGCCAGGGAGAACCACGGCGGGCAGTAGGTGTGGTGTTGACTGGTGAACAGATACACTTCTGCTTTCCCGAACCAAATCCAGATCTGTCTCACCACCTCAGGGTGAAGCCTCTACTCATCTGGTAGGGGACAAGTCCTTGACATGAGGTTGGCACCCCTGTTTTCCAGTGCGGGAACGTGAAGAGCCTTCAGAAACAACAAGTGTTCTGAGGCCCACAGCCACAGGCTCTCCACTATCCTAAACAGGGCAGCAGACTGAACTCCTTCCTGCCTGTTGATGTAGGCAACTGCGGTGTAGTTATCGGTGTTCACCAACATGTGCTTTCCCTGAAGTGTTGAAAAACCCGATACACTGCCTGTAGCTTGGGAAGGTTGAAGTGTCAGACCTCCATCAGAGGCCACACACCACCTTATGCTCTCCCCAGGCAGGTCCCTCCCCACCCTGTCAGGGATGCATCTGTGAACACTGCGACGTAGGAGGTCACTCGTCCCAGCTGTGTTCCCTGCAATAATTGTGGAGACCCCCAGTATCTCAGGTTGTCCCAGACTGAGGAGGGAATGGAAACCAAGTGTTGCTTGTGCTTCTTAGTATCTAATTGAAGGTCAAGCAAACCCCCTCTGCAGGTGCCGCATGCGCAGTCGCCCCCGACTGTACCACCGAATGGGCTGCTGCCATGAATCCAAGCACCCACATTAGGGTTAGCACCATCACCGTAGCACCAAGCTGCAGTTTGCAAATTGCTTGCTGCAGGGCTATCCTCTGTGTTTTGACAGAGTGGCCTGAATGTGTTGAGCACAGTCCCCAGATACTTCATCCACAGGTGTGGTAGGTGCTGAACTTCCTAGCCCTCACTCCTAACCCTCACTCGAAAGTTTCAAAGTGTAATTGGGTGCCGGTCCAAAAAATTACAGCAAAGCAGAAAAACCCGACAGCACTCACTAATAAGTATAATACTTTTTAATATAGTGGATTGCACAGCAGTAGTCGAACGGACGGGTTTCAGCTCATAGCCGTCCTCAGCGTTAAATGGTTTGTGGGCGTGTGTCCTTTTTAACAGAAAAGACAGAATATCCACTTTGCATCAGATCAGAGACGAAGAGGAATATATGAACTCAATGTTCGCTGCTGCCACGTCATCCACAGCTGAGCAGATCTTAAATGACTCCGTCGTCATCGTGGGTAAATCCACTGTATCTACTTCCACTGATGATCTGGATACGACTGTCCCCGCTGCTGCTTCCATTGATGTTGTCCAGTCCGCTGACCCCTGGATTCACCAGGGAGCCAGGCCGAAGGTCCGACCTGGGCTTGAATCCACTCCCGGTCAGTGGATTGTTGCCGGCAGAGGTAAACATGGAGGAAAACTTCTTCATTGCCCTCCACCACATACGGCCCATGGGATGCCCACCTTTAACATGTTCTCCAGCCTCGAGGAACAGGACCCCCCTCCGCCCCCATCCGCTCAGGCTTTAGAGTCTGTCGATCCATCTCCAGCACTTCTTCGCCCACCGATCATGTCCAGTCGTTCCGCCTCTCCTGTTGTCGGCTCTCAACGCCGCACCTCAGCAGAAATTTACTTCACTCCCTGCCCTAAAAACAGCTCTCCGATTCGGCCTCTGTCAGCGCCACCTCAGATCCAGCCCCCTGGGGAGCTACATGGAGTCGTCGCTGGGGGGCCAGTCCCCCCGGTAGATGGCCTCACAGCTCCGGCACCATCTGACCGGACCCTCTTGCTGGCCGCGACTGCCGCTGCTGCCACCGTGGGCCAGCACAGCAATCGTCGGGGTATGACTCCCTCTTCTGTGGACACCACTCACCCCCCTTCCACTCTTCGTTCCTACCACGCTGATAATCGGCGACTCTGTAATTAGAAATGTCCATTTTTTCAACGCCACCACCATCTGTCTTCCCGGTGCCACAATTCCCGACATCCTAAAAAAGCTCCAGAATATTCTGCATTCACTCCCGGCCTCCATAAATCGCTTCATTATACATGGGGGAATTAACGATTCCTCTCGGCGGCATTCGGAGCTGACCAAGGTTCACTTCTCCAACCTCTTTAAATTTCTAAAACAATCCGGAAAATCCATTTTTATCTTTGGTCCAACTGCCCCACTGTCTCAAGGCAAAGAACTTTTCAGCAGAGTCTTATATCTCAGCCACTGGCTACAATCCGCATGCAGGTCTCACGGTGTAACTTTCATTGAAAACTTTAATCTCTTCTGGAATCGCACCTCTCCTCAAGACCGACGGCATTCACCCAAACAATCAGGGCTCCCAGCTGTTAACAATCAACATTCAACTCGCCGTGCAATACGCCCCACGTGAATGACTGTTTTCATCTGACGTCACACACACACCTAGCCCCCCCTCCTCTCCTCAATGTGCTGTTTCCAGCGAGAGCTCCTCCTACTGGCCCCACGGATCACCAACACCTTCTACTGTTGCTCTCCCCATTCAGACTATCCTGTCACATAGAATGTCCTGTGTGCGGGGCAGTTTCAAAGCTGCAAATAAAAACAACCTCATCCACATCAAACTCAGTAGCCCCTCTGCTACCTCGTGTAACCTGGCCCTTTTAAACGTGAGATCACTCTCAAATAAGTCCTTCATCCTAAATGATTTTATCCTTTCCTCCGACTTAGATTTCCTCTTTTTAACAGAAACCTGGCAGAAGCCTGGTGAACACAGCCATCTTGTGGAAGTATGTCCCCCCAGCTATGACTACTTTAACTCACCTAGGCCTAGTGGTCGTGGGGGAGGCATTGCTGTCATCTTCAGGAACTGCCATAAATGTACTCCTATTAGTACTGATGTTTTCTCCAGCTTTGAGGTACTGATGTTTAAAATCAGTGCTTCTGAACCAGTTCTCTGTGTGGTCGTGTATCGCCCCCCTAGGCTGGATGCTATTTTTCTGTCTGAGTTTACTGAGTTTATCTCCTCAATTGTTGTGAAATATGACAGAATATTAATCTCCGGTGACTTTAACTACCATGTCGACATGCTGAATGATGCCAAAGCTGCTGAATTTATTAATATTATGGACTCTTTTAACTTTGCTCAGCTTGTTCTTTCCCCAACCCATAACCTTGGTCATACACTGGATTTAGTTTTTACCCTTGGTCTGACTGTTCCCTCACTCGCCGTCGAGGATCTGGGGATCTCAGATCATCTGTGCATCCAGTTTTCTACCATGATTCATATCGTCCCCAAACCTCAACTACCGGCCTCTTATACTCGCACCTTAAACCCGTCCTCAGCCAGAAAGTTCACTGACTCTTTTATAGCTTCTCCGCTCTTCTGCAACATTGTGTCCACCTCTTCCCCCCTGAACACAGAGGAGCTAATCAACCAGTTTAATTCCACTTGTGCTGATATCTTGGACTCTGTTGCCCCACTGAAAATCAGAAAACCTAAAATAAAAACTCAACCCTGGCTCAATGATGACATTCGCGCTCTCAGACAAGCCTGTAGGAAAGCTGAAAGAAGGTGGAAAAAAGACAGGCTTCAGGTCTATTATGAGATATTGAGAAACTGTCTCACAAACTATCAACTTTCTGTTAGAACAGCTAGGGAGAAATACTTTTTCTGACATCATCTCAAAAAACTCACACTCCCCCAAAGTGCTTTTTGAGACAATTAATGGAGTCCTTCATCCTGCCGCTGTTGCCTGCCCCGAACCATCCATAGTGACTTGTGATGATTTTTTAAATTTCTTCACTTGTAAAATTGCTAACATCCGGTCCGCTATTTCACCTCCTGACTATGACCCTCCTGCCCCCCCCCCCCCCTTGCTCTATTGTCCTAAGCAAGTTTGAGCCTGTGTCCCTTACTCACATTAAAGATATCGTTTCACACACCAAGCCATCTACTTGCCCCCTCGACACTGTTCCTACCCGCCTGTTAAAGGATGTTTTTGACACTGTTGGTCCCACTATCTCTCTCATCCTTAACAGTAGCTTAGCCAATGGTTATGTTCCTTCTCCTTTTAAACATCGATTGTACAACTCATTATCAAGAAGCCGAACCTTGATCCCTCCATCTTAAATAACTTCCGGCCTATTTCAAAACTGCCCTTTCTCTCCAAAGTTCTAGAAAAAATGGCTTATTCTCAGCTCTTGCCTTTCTTAGAAGACAATAGCATTTTGGAGAAATTTCAGTCTGGTTTCAGGACACGTCACAGCACCGAGTCAGCACTACTCAGAGTCACAAATGATCTCTTGTTGTGCATGGACTCTGGTAATTGTGCCCTACTAGTGCTAGTAGACGTTAGCTCTGCCTTCGACACGGTTGACCACAATACTCTCCTGCAACGTCTGAAGCATCAAGTTGGCATTCGAGGTTGCACCCTCCAGTGGTTTACATCTTATTTAACAAATAGATTGTTTTCTGTCAAGTCCGGCAGCCATATCTCCTCATCTGCCCCCATCACCTGTGGAGTACCTCAAGGCTCCATTTTAGGACCCATTCTGTTCGCCCTGTACATGCTCCCCCTAGGCTCCATTTTTCAAAAATACAATATCTTCTATCATTGCTATGCTGATGACACGCAGTTCTACCTCCCGCTAAAACCCGGCAATAACAATAACAGCACAGTTAAGTCTCTTCTTGACTGCCTCCATGAAGTTAAATGCTGGATGGCCTTAAACTTCCTCCAACTTAACGACAGCAAAACCGAAGTCATACTTTTTGGTCCCTCCCATTCCGTCCAGGGTTTAACCGATCACTTAGGTCTGCTGTCACCAAACCTCCATGCCTATGCAAAAAACCTTGGCGTTGTCTTCGACTCTGCCTTAAAATTTGACTGACAAATCAATACTGTTGTCAAAGGGTCCTTTTTCCAGCTCTGAAACATCTCCAAAATCAAACCTTTCCTTTCTTCTAACCACTTAAAAACCATCACAAATGCCTTGATCACCTCCCGACTATGGCAATGCATTATATATGGGTGTCCCTAAATCTTCCCTGTCACGCCTGCAGCTTGTCCAGAATGCTGCTGCAAGACTGATAACTGGCACAAGGAAAAGAGACAGCATAACACCTGTGCTGGCATCCCTGCACTGGTTACCAGTCAATTACAGGATTGAATTTAAGGTTTTATTGTTTGTTTTTAAAGCTGTAAATGGCCTGGCTCCCCAATATATTTCTGAGCTCTTATGTCCCCTTTTAAATTCCAGAGCACTCAGATCCTCAAACCAGCAGCTTCTGGCTATGCCTCGATCGAGGCTAAAGGGCAAAGGGGATCGTGCGTTCGCTGTGGCTGCACCCAAACTTTGGAACAGTCTACCTCTCTCCATTAAGGATTCCCCATCTGTGGACACTTTTAAGGCTAGACTTAAGACCCACTTTTACTCTAAAGCTTTTGAGCGCTCCTGAACTCTTATCCCCCTTTTTTTTTTTTTTTTTTTTTTTTTAGTCTTTTGTATTTCTACTTTTGGACTTGTGTACATGGGACTATACATTACATTGTTACGTATCTTGATCTCTGCACTTTGTTATTTTGTGATTTTACCTTTACTGTACAGCACTTTGGTCAACCTAGGTTGTTTTTAAATGTGCTTTATAAATAAATTTGATTTGATTTGATTTGATAATACAAAAAATAGAATAATAGAAAATCTTGAAGCACAAAATACAATACAATATCAAAAGACAGACCAAAATATATTTACAAAGTTTCTTATACACACACACATATATATATATACATATACATACATATATACATATACATATACATATATATATATATATATATATATATGTATATATATAAATTACACACAGGCCCGAAATACACACACATTAACAAACAGGACCTATACATGCATTAAATGGAGAGATGTCAGAGTGAGGGGGCTGCCCGTGGACAGGCCCCCGAGCAGTTGGGGATTCAGTGCCTTGCTCAAGGGCACCTTGGCAGTGCCCAGGAAGTGAACTGGCACCTCTCCAGCTACCAGTCCACGCTCCATATTTGGTCTGGATGGGGATTTGAATCGGTGACCCCCTGGTTCCCAACCCAAGTCCCTATGGACTGAGCTACAGCCGCCCAAACTGAGCTATTTTCAAGTTTAGTTCACAACAAGGAAACAATATGAAGAAATGTAGAATTTGCAGGTCCTTACACTCATATTTGGTGTAAAATTGAAAAAAAAAAATAAATCAAGTTGCTTGTAATGACAATTGCATGTCAGTTTAGAAGACATATGACCTGAAGACTTGCAAAGTAAGCTTTTAGGGTGTTAAACATATTTAGGAATGCATCAAAACTGCAATATCAACATATATAGTGATTTAAACAGTCACATCAATGAAATATTAGTTAACCCCAAGTGAAATGTGCTGGAGCCAAAACCAAGACCACGTTTACGTCTTGCATTCATCTCAATGAAAAGTTTACGGCCAGCGCCATCTTAGATCACATTAAAAGAGCAAGGAAAAACACTTTCTACCCTACTGGTCGGAAAACCCATACAAAAGCACCAGCAACCCTTGATCACTCATTTTAGATGTTTGACAACGTGTGTAGCCTATGTATATTTAAAAACTTCAAAACAGAAAACTGCAGAAATGAAGACATAGGCGACAAGTACTTCCGATTGATGCAGCTTCGCTCCGTGGAATGAGGAAACAACAGAGACCGCCGAAGAAGAGGGTCAGCGGGGAAAGCACTGCGCCACACAAGTTTTTTTTTTCCTAGGATGGCGAAGGCAAGACCCGCCCTACTCTGCCTTACTCTGCCTCCGATTGACTTCACCTAACATTCTTACACTAACCCTAACCAATCTCATTCCTTATGCCTAAACCTAACCAATCCAGCCAAAAAAGGCAATGACTACTAACCAGTCAGAGAGAGAGTAGGGTGAGCCATGCCTTCCCATCCTAGGAAAAAAAATTGTGTCTGCGCCACACTGCCTCCTGCTGGTGACATTAATGCTGCATTCCAGGCAAGTTTCTGAGCCCGTAAGTCACCACTTCAAGTCACGACTCATGACTTCATAGCGTTCAAGGCAAGTCACGCCAAATTGTCAAACCAACATGGCGGACCATGCAGGGTTTATGTTTGTTTATGATCACTTCTATCACCAAAGGTGCCAGTTTCTTGCATATTTGTGCGAAACAGAGGAGGAGAAATGGCGCATAAGGTCACAGATGCTATTATACGTTTTATTTTACATTATCTGTGTGTTTGGAAACGTTTTTTGTATTGATTTATAAGTATTGGAAAAAAAAATGGACTGCACTGGAAACTAGCTGTTAGAGTGGCTGCCAATAATGCGTTAACATTAGCAGATTTAACGTTAACATTAGAGCTATTTCTCACCGTGTATCACCTGCATCAGCACCGCATCCATGGGGGCTGCCATTGTTGTTTAGAAGGCTGTGTGCGTAACTGGGGGTACGTCCCAAGTCCCTTAAAATTACTGCTAACCACCTAACCTAGCCACCTTACCTAACTGCTAACCTAGCCACCTTACCTAACTGTTTAGTCCCTCCCACTTAGGAAAACATGCAAGGAGTCAGGAATTAGGAGTGAGGAGCGAGGATTGCTGATTAAGAGACATGAGACGGCCTTACTCTGAAGCGTCATGTAAAGCGACGTCCTTTTCTGATGACAGCGCGACAGCTGGATCTGCTGCATAACGGAGCCAGCGTTTGGCGTACATCCCAAATCACATTATATTCGCTGATCAAAGCCGTAACCCCCACCCCCCGCCGTTATGACTTTGGTCACACACTTTTGCATGTATTACCATTGTTATTGAGTCATTTGCCGAAGTTTGTCGCAATTAAAGAACGATCTGTAGCTTTGCCATTGTCACTGTGATGAGCATCATTATCATTATTATCAATATTATTATCACTATTATTAAATCCACTTGCCATCATTTAACAAGTCAGCTGCTGAGTGAATAAGACATATCGTGTTATGTTTAGGTTTTGTGTTCGGACCCCAAATGCAGAGACAGAAGCAAAAAACAGTCCACAGTGTTTATTGAAAAAACACTAAGTTCAAAAATCAGAAAAAGGAGCAAATGGAGGCAGCGGAGGGCTGGCTGGCGTTGCTGGAAACGGACTCAGCATGCGGAGACACTGAAGCACTGGAAGCTGCAATCAGGTACGGCAGGAGGCACACCAGCGGCTGCACAAAAAACAAAGAACGCTTAAGAGTGACGAAAAAACACGAAATTCACGACTGGAGCCACTACGTTACCGACTGAGACGGGATAATCCGGCACAGGAGTGGCGTCTTGACCAGGCTTTTATTGCAGGAGTGATTACTGAATGAACACCAGGGCCTGTATTCACAAAGAATCCTAAGACTAAAAGTAGCTCTTAGTGACGTCATTCTACGAAAAATCTTAGAATTCCTTGAATTCTAAGATTTTTCTTAGAATTTTCCTTTGGTAAGATAAAAGTTATTCACAAAGCATCTTA
>NC_065515.1:28755317-28785014 GCF_006386435.1 Epinephelus moara
TCCATATTACATTCCTTCTATAGCAGGTCAGGACGCCACAAATGGTAATTCATCAGCTCAACTCTGGCTTTTTTTTTGTAACTCCACTTTTAATCCTCTGATCTATGCCCTTTTCTACCCCTGGTTTAGAAAAGCGGTTAAAGTCATTGTCAGCCTTCAGATACTGCAGCCGGGTTCCTGTGAGGCAAAGATGATGTAGAGAAACAATATACTGTATATAAACTGACTTATTTTTGAGAGTGAAATCAGTCTAACCAATGAAGCGTGACAGTAAAAGCATGATGTCATCACATATAAATGTATTTATTTTGGTAGGACAGCAAAAAGAAAATAATAATATACATAATAATATAGAAATATACTGGGTGTAAACCATAATAATTTCCTAAAGGTTTCCTGTCACAAGGCTCCAGAGTATTTTTTCCCACTTAAAGTTACAATGTGTAATTTACGTGGTTGTTTATTAGCAAATATCAACTATTGCTTTCATAAATATATATTTACTAAAGTGTAATGCAATTCACATACAAATGGAAGCTTTCTCATAGGCTTAGAATGATTTCTCTATATATACACAGGCAGGGCGCGGTCTGCTGGAGGCTGCCCTCTTGTGTCGCCATATTTGAACACAGTGGCCGAAAGGGATATACGCGCTTCGTGTTTACCTATAACTTGCCGTCACTGGAGACGGTTAAGGTGAAGATCAATCCGGGGCGCTTCTGCGTGAACCTGCTTTGTACTTTTATGATTCTGTTGCACTTTAAATGGAGGACCACACGTGTTTTGCCCCGTAAGAGGGAAACCACGCCACCAAATAAAAGAAAAAGATCAGATAAGCGAGGACGGGACAAAACGCAAGTGAATATCGGCGTTGCTTATTCCAGGTGGAAAGAACTCCTGAAGGAGAAGGATTTCACAAGGGATGCGGAGGTTGCCTGCTTTCTGCTAGACAGGTACTTCAATCTGATATTTTAAAATCATTTTGGCTTCATGTTTGCAACTACTTGCAACGTTATCCTAGCCTTGGCTAATGTTATCCCAGAGCTACAGCTAAATGGTTAGCCTAGCCTACAGCCTAATCTGTTGATTCCTCTCGCGCTGCTGTGAAGGCTGCCACCCTTTCCTCCTCCTCTCCCCGGTCTTCCTCCTCTCCCTCTCCCTCTCCCTCTTCCTCATCTCCCTGTGTCCTGTGGAAGAACACTCTGGAAACGCATATATTATAATCGTACCAACCTATATTTGCTGCACTGTGCCGTGACTATCACATAAAACATGTTATTTTAGCATTGCTGTGCTAATGCTTGTGTTGCTTGTGTTACCCGCCGGGAGGGCTGAGTGAGTGCGAGTGAGCGCTGCAATCTAGAATTTGACCGCTGATGTCACTGTTACTCACCATTTTTACACACTGAGGCTTTAAGGAATGGTGCTCCCAACTGAAAATTTTAGGAACACCAGCACTACATTTTGAAGCACCACTTGTGCAATGCAATACATTTATATTTTTTCCATGTTGGAACTGCATTGGTAATAAATAGACAATTTACGGAAATAACAGTGTGCTCACAAATTCTTAGTTACTTTGCTCTGCAGTTTGCTGGTGTTTGCTGTTAACAGACCTTAAATTACGTCAGATATTTTTGAAATGTAGTTCTTTCAAGATGCACAAATGTGAGACTTTAATTTTGGAGGGTATCTGAGTTGATACAGTAAAATTGCTTAATGTTGAGTCTGTATGTAGTCAGAGTTGTCCTTAACTGAAAAAAATGTAGTCAATATCAAGATTTTTTTATTTCCTCAAAATTTTGTGGAATTTCTTAAAATTTATAAAGGGACACAGCTAACATGTTTTGTATTTTATTACTTTTTACTTATTTTTCATTTTTGCTGTATTAAAGGCACTATGTGTAACAATTTCAGTTGTTCTTTGAGACAAACAAATTTTGCAGTCAAAAGTGTGTCCGCCTAGCACGTGTATTTACCTCCATCAGCATATCTAAGTAGGTCCATAAGCTCCGAAATTCTCATTTACATATACATTGCGACCGGTGTCTCATCATGTACGTGCGCCATCTTGAAAATACAGGAACATTTCCGGTTTCCGCCTGCATGTAGAGTGACGAAAAGCAGCAGCAAGCAGTCACAAGTGCCGGTGCATTTGAAAAAAGGCAAAAAGGCAACGTGACCGGCGATTTCAAAAAACGAGGGTCAACAGCTGTCACAGCTGATAGCCACTGTTAGCGCTGTTAGCGGCGCTGGTCGTTAAAAGCTTTTAGCTAAAAGCTTTTAGCTTGTTTTTAGACAATTTTCACTTGCTTTTAGCTAAAAGCTTTTAGCGACGCAGTGTTGCGAGGGGAGGGATGAGGTGAGTGAGGTTGAGCCACTTGTCAGTTGTCAAAAGACAAAACGTGATTGGTTTGTTTCGATTTACACCCGCCCCAACAGTCCTACATTGTAAACACAGCCAGCATGGTGAGGAGGGGTTTTATCAACTCACGTCGCGTGTGTCTGTGTAGGACAGCCCCGGCTCCAGAACCATATTGTAAGGGGGGCATGTGATGATCACAGGGGGGCAGCGTTGTATTTCCCACAGATCTGCACATACAGTACATAACTGCCAAAATAGACAAATGGCAATTGTCTATTATTACCAGGACAAGCACAAATTTCACTTTATATGCACATGAAAACCAGTTGTACAACCGACACACTGCAAACACTCAAAATCATACCAAGAATATGTGTCTCATTTCTAGTCAAAACAAATATCATTACCCTTAAAATAAGACTCATCACCTAAAAAGTAACTTGTTTTTAGACAATTTTCACTTGTTTCAAGCAAATTTTCACTTGAAATAAGTAGAAAAATCCACCAGTGGAACAAGATTTATTTTCTTGTTGCAAGCATAAAAAACCCACTTTGTTTTGACTAGAAATGAGACATTTTGACTAGAAATAAGACAAAAATTCTTAGTAAGATTTTTTGCAGTGCAATATCAATCACAATATCACACCCCCTTTAGCTAAATAGCTTAGGCTACTCACCACTTAGTAGTGCTGCAGTCGGCATCTCCCAGACTTAAACCTCTTCATTAAACAAAATGGCACATCGGCTTTAACACTGTACTCTAACCAGTCTCTACGGTTGTACCACAGGGCAACAAATGAACGTTTCTGACCTTTGAAAAGGCGAGAGGGAAACTTATTCAAAATGACCTGCGCGGGCTTGTCCTCACCTAGTTCATGCGGTGGGCCACCATGACCTTGTGTTTTAGAAAGTCCACTGCAGCTTGGGCCTGGTGACGGCAAAGGACACCGGTCATTATCACTGGGTTTGGCGCTATTGCCTCCCCAATTGACCCCCTAACGCCGGGGCTGGTGTAGGAGCCTGAATGAATACTCCATGAAGTATTGGATGACATGGTTTTATCAATGTTATCATAGCTTTTTGGTACACAGCAGCTACCGTTGTTGCAATACGCGTTTGAAACAGTGAGGCGCTAGAGTGCACTATCCGTTTGGGTTTGAATGCAATATACGATCCCAACACTAGATGGGAGAAATTCCTACACAGTGCCCGTTTAACACCATTTTTTGAAAAATGGATTCTTGGCCATTTCAGTACAAGTTCAGAATACCCCTGTATGCAATTTTAGCAGCAGATGATTTGACCACTGAGATGCAAGTGATGGCTAACTTGATGCACAGCCATTTGACACTGCTTCTGGGCGACCAGAGAAGCACAAGAGGATAGGATTTGATCCAGCTTGGACTGAGAAAAAGACTGTAGTCAAGCTAGCTGTCACTAGCATCTCTGTAGTCAAACCAGGCCCAAGAAATGCTGCTTAGACTTGCCTTCAATTTTTTCCAGTGGTCACTTGTGGTATTGCAGCAGAAAAATCTGCTGTTGTCCAAAAAGCATTTTCCCCATTGTAATGATAAGAGCACATTTTGTATCGGTCTTAACATGTGCAGACAGCAGGGGACGTTCCTGGTCAGTGAGTCCAGTAAGCTGCAGAAGGCAGACATGTTTTCCTGTAATATGGGGCGGCAGTAGCTCAGTCCATAGGGACTTGGGTTGGGAACCAGAGGGTCGCCTGTTCAAGTCCCCGTCCGGACCAAAAATGTGGAGCGTGGACTGGTAGCTGGAGAGGTGCCAGTTCACCTCCTGGGCACTGCCGAGGTGCCCCTGAGCAAGGCACCGAACCCCCCAACTGCTCGGAGCGCCTGTCATGGGCAGCCCACTCTGACATCTCTCCATTTAGTGCATGTATAGGTCCAGTTTGTGCATGTGTGTGTTCAGACCTGTGTGTAATTGACAACAGAGTGTAAAATTGAATTTCCCCTCGGGGATTAATAAAGTATATAAAATTAAAAATTAAATTAAAAAAAAAAAAAATTAAATTAAAATAAAAAAAAAATTAAATTAAATTAAATTAATATGTGATGAAGTTCACTTCTTGATAAAGTACCATCTCTTCTAAGTAAACTATTGTGTTATTATTTAAGAACCCACAACACCAACAAAACACCCATAAACCACCATTATAAAAGTGACGCCTGTAAAACTGCTGATAGGTCACCTCGAATTGCAAACAAGGTCAGTTATGACTCATTATAAAGTTTTGATTTGTGGCGGTTTTATATTGATTAAAATTTTTACATTTGGAAAAACCTTGAGGTCATCACAATGTAAAGTCTATGGGTTGAGCAGGAATCCACAGATGGGCCAGTGGGAGAAACACTTCTGTGCATATTCAGTGGGCTGCATACCCCAAAAGTAAACCCGGAGGCCAGAAACTTCTTTTGTGTATATGCCAGATCCCCAGGAGGTGCACTCAACTTTGAAGCTAATTTCACATAGTGGCCAAACCAGTTAACTACAATTTCTGGATTTCCATTTCCATTTTCCATCATGTGATGTCATTGGGTCCAAAAAGGCTTTTCCCCATAGACTTAAGCCTAGTTAATGCTCGAGGTTCGCGCGCCACAAATGACGTAATGGCTGGCGCTTCACGAGGTCGGGCACCTCCAGGATTTTGAAACTTTTCGCAAGCCGCGCTAGTGTCGCTCAGTCCAAAATGGATGAATTTGAGGGAAGACTAGCTGAGCTGGTACGCTCATACCAACATTTGTACAACTCATCACTACAAGATTATAAAGACCATCAAATGGCCCAAAAGAGAAAGCGGATGCACTGGGCAAGGATCCAAATTTCTGCCATAAAACATGGAAGAACCTGTGGGACCATTTTGTAAAGGCCAAAAAGAGAGCACACAGAAAGAGCGGTGACTCTGGTGGAAGCCAACTGGTGCCACCGATTCTTAAGGAACTCTGATGGCTGTCCCAGATCATCTAACATGGAGAGACTGACACTAATTTGAGAGTGAGGTAAGCAAAATAAAATAAGCTACACAAACTCACAAAAATCACCCTCAAAACAACAAACAACATATCTATAGAACCGCGTTTCCTGTTTTGTTGTGTATGTTATGTTAGCTCGTGCTTTCACTGCTTATCCTTTACTTGTTCTGCTTCAGTTATTTGTTGGAAAAATGCAAAATTATGAATAGGCCTACTAAGTTGTAGGCATACAGTTTGTTAAGACAGACAATAGCATGCTTGTTTTTTAATGGCTCTATTCAGTGGTTACATCCTTTATGTTTACATCAGTGTACCTTATTATAATCAAACTTTTTTTTTTTCTATTTATTTGAATTAAGTGAAGACCCAAGACTGTGCAGTCAAAATGAACCACTATATACCATCTGCCCCTCTGCTGCCACCAGTTTGTTCAACATTTCCCCATCACAGAACAGTGCATTTTCACCCGTTGAAACACCAGTGCCTGGAGCATCCTCAGGAGAGCCCTCGTCCAGCAGCACTTCACCTCTGTCCTTTCCTCCATCCCCTCATCCTGCCCACTTTTCAGTTCCTAACCCACCCCATTTTGCACACACATTGTGATGTCACTTAGTTCATCTGTAATCGCACACACACACTGATGCATGCTTAATAAACTAAGCCAGGAATATTCTGAAGTCCCGATCTGATCAATAATCCATAAGGTTTAATATATCATATAATGGTTGAGTGATTGGAGTGCTAAGAAAACAAGTCTGTGCTACAAATCTACAGTAAATAACATACTATCCAATTAACATACATACTGTAGGATCTGTGAACACAGCAGCCTGAGGACACAAGCTTTCTTGGCCCTGCCTGGTTTCAGTTCAGGTCATGTCTCCTGCTGAGCAGGACATTAGTTCAAACACCCTCTCCTGATTACTGTATCCTGCCAGGGCAGAAGACCCTGTGGTGTCATAAAGAATGACTTCAAGTCATGTCTCACTGTAATAGTAGCCCGGGTTGCTATTGCGGTTGACAGTCGTCTTGCTTCCAGGAGGTTGCCATCTCCTGCCACCTGCCTCCTCCATTCACCTGGCAGAAGTTCCCCTAATGCCGCAGTGCTATCAGCAAAATTCGGTGGAATGTATCTAGATGCAGGTGAGGCTGCTGCATCAGTGTGGGCCAGCATGTTGTGAGGGGCTATGCACGCCTTCACGACATCCACCGTCTTCTCAGGGTGGAATTCGATGGGCCACCCCAGTATCCCAAAGCTGTTCTCCATCACCTGTCTGGCTCGTGAGTGCCAGTAATTATACACTTTCTGTGCATCATCAAGGTTGAGACCTGAGATAAAAAGAATAAGCACAAACAACATAGGCCTACTATTAGATATACGCATTAACATGGATATTTTCAAAATGTTTATTATTTAGATGAAAAGTAATTACACTACCTGGGTAGAAATGCTGCATCTCCTAGGAACACATGAGGGACAGTCGTGTTGGTGCCAGGCAGGTGGCCAGGTGGAGGCAGTTCAAGAGTCCCCTGCAGAAGTCTTGAACCAAACCGACTGTCCTTGAAAATTCCCCCATCACTCGCTCGACCGTATGAGCCAATGTCCACCATGGTAAAACGATATTTAGCATCACAGATTGCCATAAGGACCTGCATCTGGTGGTGCTTTAACCTGCACGTTTCCCATCAATACATCCCAAGCAATTGGGGAAGTTCCACAGTCTCCAGAAATCACGAGAAATCTCTGTCCATTCACTGCCTTTGGGTGAGGAAACAAAATCCGTTATCAGGGCCCTCAAGATGGCCTGGCAAACCTCGGGCACAATCAGTTAAACTGTTGTCGACCCCAATTTATAACTGGCCGTAACACTTTTCTGGCTACCACCAGAAGCGAGGATTCTCAAAGTAACAGCAAATCTCTCCTGTAAACTGACCGGGCTAAAATGGGTCCTTTCATGCCGCAAGAACGGCTTGATCTGATGCAGCAGGTCATCGAAGCGGTGCGACATGTGAAAGTAGCTGAAGTGGATGTGTTCCCCAGTCAGATATCTCGCTACATGTATCGGGCGGACAGACCACCTTCTTTTGTGGCGCTTTCGTCTGGTCAAAAGCCATAAACATAACAATTCCTCCTCTGCAATCCATACTTTTGGTGCCGCCATCATTGCTGTTTACATTGTTTTCCACTTGCTTCTTGTTATGGTTTAGTTCAAAGCCTGGACCCAAAAGCACGACTCAGGAAACAGGTACACAGTGAATAACAAGTCTTTAATGTTCAAACGTGCTGGTAAGTGCAAGGGGGAGGGGTGGAGCGTGGTCCCAGGATCCCGACGTGTCTTGTGAAGGCACCGGTGAGGAGGAGAGTGAGAGTGTCTGTGGTGTGGTGTCCGCCACGTGGTAATGGCGGCAGTGCTGCAGCACGGCGCAGTAGGTTCCGTCTTCTCGAGCATACTCACTCCGAGGGGAAACACAGGAGAGCAGACGACGGCAGGAAGGTCCACAGGCAGGCAGTGAAGAAGCACACACGAGATCACGAGGCACAGCAATCTGAGTTGAGGCGGAAGAAACACAGAGACATTAGCTACACAAGCTAATAAGGCACGAGGGCAAAAACACAGAGGAGCCAGGATACAAACTACCACGCAGACTGATGAAACGATCTGGCGTAGGGGAGGAATCCAGAGGCTTTATGGAGAGGTTGATTGCTGGAGTGGATTCACCTGGCGCTGCCTGTGGAAGGAAACCACGCCCACATACACACACACAGAACAGACAGGGGGAGAAACACAGGAGTAATACAGACAGGGAATGACACACACACACACACATAAGGGAGAGGGAGGGGCTGCCATGATGAGGATCATGACACTTCTACTGTTTTTTTCCTGCTTCTACTACTTCCTATAGTATTTTTTCTCTACCGCCCCCTGTCTTTGCGTCGAATACTGCAACGAGTGAGGTGCGCACGCAATCCGCAAATGGAGCCAGGTGAAGGTAAAGACTACAACCTCTGCCAAATAATTCCTTTCACTATCAATATCTGATCTATTCAGTTCGATAACATTTTGAAAGTCTAGAGGAGTTGGGGTGTCAGTGGCTTAGTGGTAGAGCAGGCGCCCCATGTACAAGGCTGTTGCTGCAGCGGCCCGGATTCGACTCCAGCCTGTAGCCCTTTGCTGCATGTCACTCCCTCTCTCTCGCTCTCCCCCCTTCACACTTGTCTGTCCTATCAAATAAAGGCTAAAAAATGGCCCTTTAAAATCTTTAAAAAAGGAAAGTCTAGAGAAGTCGCAAAATTAAGTAAATTCATCCCTATTTAAGTTAGCGGAGCGCTAAAGCTGAAGTTGATGGTTTGGCTCAGGGAATTTTTGTCTTGTAGTGACAGATTACCAAACCAGGACACCAGGGCAAAAGATAATAATGACTTGATAAAAGTTTGATAAAATNAGCTGAAGTTGATGGTTTGGCTCAGGGAATTTTTGTCTTGTAGTGACAGATTACCAAACCAGGACACCAGGGCAAAAGATAATAATGACTTGATAAAAGTTTGATAAAATAACTTAAAACACAGGACATAGGATGCTGAGAAACCCTCAGCCGGTCGCAGCATGCGCATGCGCCCAGTTGTGTTCTTGGATGCTGCGTGTTTCATCCTGGATCATGGCTCTGACACTCACTAATCCTTGCCCTCCCTCATTTTGCTGCTTGTATTTAACTTTTCCCTCTTCTACAGGCCTGGTTCCCACAACATTAAGCCTAACGCCCTGTCCGGTCAGTTTGTGGAGAAGGACGACTCCACCCCTGGCCCAAACATCATCCCTCCTGCCCTTGTTTGGTCGCTTTGCTCACCTAGGAGGTTGAGGAAAAAGTCAAGGCTGCCATGGAGGACCAGCCCAGTCCAAACTCCTGTACCCCTGACCGCCTGTACGTCCTGCAGACCCTGATGTCCTCCAATCAGCTGCCCAAACAGCTGATTCATGATTAATAGTACAATGACAGCTGGAAATAGCGAGTGAGCATGTGTGCAAGGGGTGAATGGCAGAAAGTATGACAGATAAATTATAGGCCTGATCATGAAAAAGATTAGTCTTCCTGACCGAACTTTCGCTGGAGCTTTATTTAGCGACGGGTGAGCAGACCCAGCCTGCTCCCCCTGGTGAGATTGCTCGGGCATCCACACCATCAAAGGGCCAGTCACAGCCTGTGAGTGACCTGTATCCTGGCCTGCAGATGTGTCTGTGGGTGCAGTCCCTGGCTTAGGAGGTGTCCTTGCACTGGGCACATGTACAGGAGTGCCAATGGTAGTATTTCAACCATTGCAGCCATGAACCCTAAGAGCCACATTCTCAGTCTCCAAGTGGGCCTTGTCCCCAGGCAAAAATGTAATAGGCAGGCCCTGAAAGAGAGGCCAGCAAGATCCCAAAGGGGAGAACACAGAATTTGAGATTCTCTTTTTGTAGGTAAATCTTAGGAATCACGTGTGACCCTCCCAGATGGGAATAAAAAAGTAGGTATCCCTGAGGTCTATGGTGGCAAACCAATTCATCCTGGGCACTGTCAGCATTTTGAACTTCAGGAGATGGAGAGACCAGTTAAGAATTGTTCCTCATCTCCCATCTTTTTTTGGGAGAAGGAAACAGTGGGAATAGAACCCAGCCCGCTGATTCTCTGGCTCTAACTTCCTGACTGCTCTTTTCATCAGCAGGGTAAAAGCCTCTGCCCCTAACACCTCCCTGTGCTGCAGGTCTGTCACTGACAAAACCTTCACTGATCTTGACATGGGGGATTAGAGAAAACTGAAGTCCCCTGGATCATGGTTGAGGCTGCCTCGGGATCCGTGCTTGTTCAGAGATGGAAAGAATATGGTATTAAGCTGTTTCTCTTCTCATGATACCAGTGAATCCAAATTATCAAAAAGAATATGAATGGAGTCCTGTAACAGGACATTCTTGAAAAAACTCCTAACATCAACCAGGACAAAGAGGATGAGACACAGATGGACGTACCAACAGGACAATGATCCAGAACATACTGCAAAGGAGACTGTCAAGTGGTTGCAGAAGATGAAGATAAAGATGCTGGGATGGCCCAGTCAATCACCAGACTGAAACCTTCTAGAACATTTGTTGATGGAAATGAAGATCAAGATTCATCATCAGGCCCCCTGCTGTCAGTGTGGAAGACTGCGCCAAATATCACCTGAACACTGTGAGACATGAGTTACTTTGTGCAGGAAGTCCCTTGAAGTTGGCATTTCAAGCAAAAGCTTCTACACCAAGTATTAAATAAATTTCATTTTGCTTGTTTAATAGTTTTTTCCTGTGTCACTCCACTTTATTACACATTATGGATTGAAGTAAGGACAGAAAACATTTTTGGAGAGATGGGGATTAATGTACAGTAGATATTGATGGTTTGAAAGAGGGAGGGAGACGTAGCAAGAACAAAATGGGGTGAGGGAGTGAATGATGTAATGGAGGAGATGATGATCAGGAGTTAAAGGGAAAAAACAAGCTGAGGGTAGGAAGTGCAGAGAGAGACAAGAGGAGGAGACAGAGGGAGGGCAACAAGATAGATGATGGAAATGGAGAGATGAAGAGATAAATATCTCATCTCAAGAAAAGGTCATCTTAGAGCTTCTTGACCTCAGCAGCTCTGAGCTCAGTTCCACAATCACTTCCTCTGATGATGGTGGAGACACTGGAAGCAGCTGACCTCTGTATCCTCTGATGATGGTGGAGACACTGGAAGCAGCTGACCTCTGTATCTCTCCCCTCAACACCTCCTGTAGGTCAATGCCTGTTACTCCCCAGGTCATATTCATCAGAACACTGCTGTGCTGCCTCATTCTTCTCACTGTGGCGCTCAATTTGCTGGTTATCATCTCCATCTCCCACTTCAGGCACAGACATTTTTCTCATAATATAACAGCTGTTACAGTGTATGAGTTGAATTCATGGATAGATTCTGTGTTTACTAGATATTGTATGCTAAAAAAGACGTCAGTGCTTTCACTTGTAAATTAAAGTGTAATGTTCAGTATACTTTTCTGTTTAAATTTGTCACTATAACAGTAGTCATGATGAACAATTTCTTACGTATACCACCAAACTTCTTTAGTAGTTAGTTAGGATAATGTGGATCTGATTGATTTTATTTTGCATGTAGGCTATAAATATAATTTGTCTTCATTCTCACAATCATCAGTGTGATCGAAAGTAATTTTCACTGAGTATGAGGCTCTCATCATAATCTCCCTCTCCAGGCAGCTCCACACCCCCACCAATCTCATCCTCCTCTCTCTGGCTGTGTCTGACTTGTTTGTGGGCCTTGCAGTGATGCCAAGTGCAATCATCAGCCTGCAGTCCTGTGGGTTTCTGGGTAAAATCACATGTGCTCTATCACACTTGTCGAGCTTCATCCTCACCTCTGCTTCTGTTGGGAACATGGTGCTCATATCAGTGGACCGTTATGTGGCTATTTGTGACCCTCTGCACTATTCCTCCATGATAACACTAAGCAGAGTTAAAATCTGTGTGTCTCTGTGTTGGTTATGTGCTGTTATCTACAACCTTATAATTCTTATAGATCACTTTTCACAAATAGATTTGTCTAACTCCTGTGCTCAAGAATGTGTAGTTGTTATAAATTACATTTCAGGGGCAGTAGACTTGCTTCTGACCTTTGTAGGCCCTGTTACTGTGATCATAATTCTCTATATGAGAGTGTTTGTGGTGGCTGTGTCACAAGCACATATCATGCGGTCTCAAATTTCAACTACTAAATCAAATACTGTGACTGTTAAGAGATCTGAGATGAGGGCTGCTAGAACTCTAGGTATTACTCTTCTTGTGTTTATACTTTGTCTCTGTCCATATTACATTCCTTCTATAGCAGGTCAGGACACCACAAATGATAATTCATCAGCTCAACTCTGGCTTTTTTTTTGTAACTCCACTTTTAATCCTCTGATCTATGCCCTTTTCTACCCCTGGTTTAGAAAAGCGGTTAAAATCATTGTCAGCCTTCAGATACTGCAGCCGGGTTCCCGTGAGGCCAAGATGATGTAGAGAAACAATATACTGTATATAAACTGACTTATTTTTGAGAGTGAAATCAGTCTAACCAATGAAGTGTCACAGTAAAAATATGATGTCATCACATATAAATGTATTTATTTTGGTAGGACAGCAAAAAGAAACATATACTGGGTGTAAACCACCATACCTTTGAAACAACCTTTGCCAGTGAACAGTTTTAACACCCATAGTTTAGAAAACTAACTGAATAATTTCCTGAAGGTTTCCTGTCACAAGGCTCCAGAGTATTTTTTCACACTTAAGGAATGGTGCTCCCAATTGAAAATTTTAAGAGCACCAGCACTACATTTTGAAGCACCACTTGTGCAATGCAATACATTTATATTTTTTCCATGTTGGAACTGCATTGGTAATAAATAGACAATTTATGGAAATAACAGTGTGCTCACAAATTCTTAGCTACTTTGCTATTTTTGAAATGTAGCACAAAGATGCACAAATGTGGGACTTTAATTTTGGAGGGTATCTGAGTTGATACAGTAAAACTGCTTAATGTTGAGTCTGTATGTAGTCAGAGTTGTCCTTAACTGAAAAAAATGTAGTCAATATCAAGATTTTTTTTATCTCCTCACAATTTTGTGGAATTTCTTAAAATTTATAAAGGGACACAGCTAACATGTTTTGTATTTTATTACTTTTTACTTATTTTTCATTTTTGCTGTATTAAAGGCACTATGTGTAACAATTTCAGTTGTTCTTCGAGACAAACAAATTTTGCAGTTAAAAGTGTGTCCGCCTATGTCCGTAAGCTCCGAAATTCTAATTTACATATACATTGTGACCGGTGTCTCATCATGTACATGCGCCATCTTGAAAATACAGGAACGTACAGGGACATACTTGAGAAATACGGAATCGCCTTTCACGTTTTCACTTGTCGGTTTCCGGTTTCCGCCTGCAGGTAGAGTGACAAAAAGCAGCAGCAAGCAGGCTAGTCACAAGTGCCGGTGCATTTGAAAAAAGGCAAAAAGATAACGTGACCGGTGATTTCAAAAAATGAGGGTCAACATCGGGGTAGCCTTTCCCAGGTGGAGAGAGCTGCTGAAGGAGAATCACAGCTAACAGTGGCTAACAGCTGTTAGCGGCGCTGTTAGTGGTGCTGGATGTAACAGCTGTTAGCCGCTGTTAGCGCTGTTAGTGCTGTTAGCGGCGCTGGTCGCGAGGAGAGGGATGAGGTGTGTGAGGTTGAGCCACTTGTCAGTTGTCAAAAGACAAGACGTGATTGGTTTGTTTCGATTTACACCCGCCCCAACAGTCCTACATTGTAAACACAGCCAGCATGGTGAGGAGGGGTTTTGTCAACTCGTGTCACATGTGTCTGTGTAGGAGCCTGAATGAATACTCCATGAAGTATCGGATGACATGGTTTCACCAATGTTATCATAGCTTTTTGGTACACAGCAGCTACTGTGCGCTGTCTGTTTGGGTTTGAATGCAATATACGATCTCAACACTAGATGGGAGAAATTCCTACACAGTGCCCGTTTAACACCATTTTTTGAAATTTGGCCATTTCAGTACAAGTTCAGAATACCCCTGTATGCAATTTTAGCAGCAGATGATTTGACAATTGAGATGCAAGTGATGGCTAACTTGATGCACAGCCATTTGACACTGCTTCTGGATGACCAGAGAAGAGGATAGGATTTGATCCAGCTTGGACTGAGAAAAAGACTGTGGTCAAGCTAGCTGTCACTAGCATCTCTGTAGTCAAACCAGGCCCAAGAAATGCTGCTTAGACTTGCCTTCAATTTTTTCCAGTGGTCACTTGTGGTATTGCAGCAGAAAAATCTGCTGTTGTCCAAAAAGCATTTTCCCCATTGTAATAGTAAGAGCACATTTTGTATCGGTCTTAACATGTGCAGACAGCAGGGGGCATTCCTGGTCAGTGAGTCCAGTAAGCTGCAGAAGGCAGACATGTTTTCCTAGCCTGGTTCCAGACCATAGACCCCACCCACTCAACTGAGTAGGCTTGCATCTCTGGTCTGGCATACTGCAATGAATTTGCAATTTATCTCGTCCAAACGATGGAAGGACCAATGAACGCCGGGGGTGGGGGCGGGTCTAGCGATTAGACAATCAGCGCCACGCTGATGTCAAGCTGTGCGCCGGTGGGTAACTGGTGAGGATAGCAACAATGGCGACCGCTGCAGATCCTACAGACCACATTAACGATGCTATCGAGGTATTTCGCCACTACTCGCGTTAAAGGGCCAGTGTGTAATATTTGGCATGGTTTATTGTCAAATCTGAATCTGAATCTGAATATTCTACCCATTAATATGTTTATATAAGTGTATAATCGCTATAAAATAAAATTCGTTTGGTTTTCGTAGCCTTATAATTATGCTTTTATATATATTAATAGCAAGGGCCTTGCTTTAGAGAGGTCGCCATCTTGTGCCGCCATGTATGTACGGCAGACCGAGCGGACAATCCAGCCAGCCAGAGAACGTGTTTCGCGTATATAAATGAACCAACGAAGACAGCGGGAGGAAGGAAGGAGGAGGAGGAAACAGCAGAGAGTGTTAGTAGTTCGTCGATAGAGAGTAGTGAAAAGTTTTTTTAGTTATAAAGTTTGCGAATGGACCACACTTACCACGCAACAGGAGAGAATGAACCCAAACCGTCATCTGCGAGGAAAAGAAGACGCAACTTCACTCCTTGTGATGCACTCTCTGCGGCGCTTTTCCTCCTGATGATATGTATCTCCCTAAGGATGGCAGAACCGAATCCCATTCTGTGCAGCAAAATGGGAGCGGAGGATTCAGCCTCTCTTCTCGCCCGCTCAGCATCCAGCATCAAGTTCCTCATCTGTATGCTCCGGCTCAAACAGGTATGGCTCTGGGTCTGTGTCCGCTACAAGAAACTCTTCAAAATCGCATTCAAAGGTCCTCAAAGGCAGCTACTATAGTCCGGAGATATTGCTAGGCTAAATAAACAGCTGAGCTCTGTTTACAGGCTACGCTGTAGGGGAGGGGGTGCCCGCTAGGTATTGTAAACAAGAATGTGTGTATGGAGTGTGTGTTACGCTAGAAGAGTCAGAGTTTGGGATGGAGTCTTTTACCCCCTGGAGTGTTACCGGAGTTTTTGGAGTGCTCAAATAAACTGGCCTTTTTCCCGAACGCTACTCTGGTCTCCTGCTCATGGGGGATTCATTACAATATCGTAACATGGTTTAGATTTCTAAATAAATATTCACCTCGTCGCTAGATAGACCTACTCCTGAAAAACTCTTGTCTGCGCAAGGCTTTTTGTCCCTACAAGGCCACCGTCATTTACCTGATGGGAGGGGTGAGCGAGTGAGCCCTGCAATCTAGAATTTGACCACTGATGTCACTGTTTTCAACGGTTTTCAACCCATTTTACACAGTGGCCCTTTAATGGAGAACCAAATTAAGGAAGCTGCTAAACTGGATTTAACGGCAATGCAGCTGGGTGTGCACGACGACAGAGACATTTTAAACGGGCAATGCTCGCTTGTTTTCAGCACCCCCGATGCATGGATACTAATGACGTCGAGTCGTTGATCTCTACTGATTGGTTAGGGAAAAATCAAATTCCCTCCCCCTTGTAAATCGCCTTCAATGGAGGCGATGTCAGACTGAAGGTTCTGGGAGCTTTAGTCTGACACTCAGGCTAGTGTTTTCCTGTAATAGGTGATGAAGTTCACTTCTTGATAAAGTACCATCTCTTCTAAGTAAACTATTGTGTTGTTATTTAAGAACCCACAACACCAACAAAACACCCATACACCACCATTATAAAAGTGACGCCTGTAAAACTGTTGACAGGTCACCTCGAATTGCAAACACGGTCAATTATGACCCATTATAATAATATAATTATGATTCATTATAATAATAATAATAATAACTTTATTTATATAGCACCTTTTAAAAACAAAGTTTACAAAGTGCTTTGACAAACAAAGCAAAATCAGTACAATCAACAATATGACAGCAGCAGGTAATGCAGCAACAACACACAATATAGCAGAGGCAGACATATACAACATGGCAGCATCAAGGTAGCAGCAAGGAGTACAGGAGAAAACAGCAAAGGGAATAAAATAAGTAAATACAATATAACTAAAATACTAATAAATAAACAATACAAGAAAAAAAAAGAGGAGAACGACGACATCACATAAAAGTAAGTCTATAAAAATGGGTTTTAAGAAGTGATTTAAAAGAAGTTACTGATTCTGCAAACCTTATATCCTCGGGCAGGTTGTTCCAAAGCCGAGGGGCCCTGATGGAAAAAGCTCGGTCGCCCTTAGACTTCAGCCTCGACTCTGGAACAACCAACAGGCCCCTACCCGAGGATCTCAGGCTGCGCACAGGCTCGTATGGGGTCAACATTTCTGTCATATAGCTAGGGGCCAGACCCAGACTGAACTAGTTGGAGGTGGGAGAGTGATTTATGGTTGATGCTGGAAAGGAGGGAGTTACAGTAGTCTAGTCTGGAGAAGATGAATGCGTGGATAACTTTTTCTAGGTCAGGGTGTGAAAGCATGGGTTTAATTTTTGAAATAATTCGTAAATGATAGAAACAGGACTGAACAACTTTCTTGATGTGGGGTTGAAAACTGAGATCTGAATCAAATATAACTCCAAGATTTTTGGCTGTTGGCTGAACATTTGAGGATAATGGACCTAGATTGTTTTTGGTGAGGCTAATTGAATTTGAGGAACTGAACAGTAGAATTTCTGATTTTGAGTTGTTGAGTTGAAGAAAATTTTGTGCCATCCAACAGTTGATATATTTGATACAGTCTACGACAGCAGCTAGGCTTCTGGGGTCACCGGGTCTCAGCGGGAGGTATATCTGTGTGTCGTCCGCATAACAATGAAAAGACACATTGTTCCGCTGAATGATATGACTGAGAGGAAGCATATAAATAGAAAATAAAATTGGACCTAAAATCGAATGTGAGCAGGTAATTTGAGCTGTTGAAGTTTTGATTTGTGGAGGTTTTATATGGATTAAAGTTTTTACCGAGCTGAGAATAGCATTTGGAAAAACCTTGAGGTCATCACGATGTAAAGTCTATGGGTTGAGCAGGAATCCACAGATGGGCCAGTAGGAGAAACACTTATGTGCATATTCAGTGGGCTGCATACCCCAAAAGTAAACCCGGAGGCCAGAAACTTCTTTTGTGTATATGCCAGATCCCCAGGAGGTGCACTCAACTTTGAAGCTAATTTCACATAGTGGCCAAACCAATTAACTACAAAAGTCATACTCCTACTCCTAGTCATAGCACACAGCGCAATTCTTATAGTTGGTATATTTTATTCTTTTATAAAAAAGAAATATATGCAAACAGTGCACTCAGGTTTGGTGATTTTATTGTAAATTATCAGGGCCATTGTTCTTCTGCAGTTTTCAAAGAAAAATATAAGTCTTTTCAGTGTTTATACCCAAAAGTATATAAAGTTTTATTTATTTTGCACACACATTGTGAAGTCACTTAGTTCATCTGTAATCGTACACACACACTGATGCATGCTTAATAAACTAAGCCAGGAATATTCTGAAGTCCTGATCTGATCAATAATCCACAAGGTTTAATATATCATATAATGGTTGAGTGATTGGAGTGCTAAGAAAACAAAACTGTGCTACAGTAAAAAAAAAAAAACAGTAAATACCATACTATCCAATTAACATACATACTGTAGGATCTGTGAACACAGCAGCCTGAGGACACAAGCTTTCTTGGCCCTACCTGGTTTCAGTTCAGGTCATGTCTCCTGCTGAGCAGGACATTAGTTCAAACACCCTCTCCTGATTACTGTATCCTGCCAGGGCAGAAGACCCTGTGGTGTCATAAAGAATGACTTCAAGTCATGTCTCACTGCAATAGTAGCCCGGGTTGCTATTGCGGTTGACAGTTGTCTTGCCTCCAGGAGGTTGCCATCTCCTGCCACCTGCCTCCTCCATTCACCTGGCAGAAGTTCCCCTAATGCCGCAGTGCTATCAGCAAAATTCGGAGGAATGTATCTAGATGCAGGTGAGGCTGCTGCATCAGTGTGGGCCAGCATGTTGTGAGGGGCTATGCACGCCTTCACGACATCCACCGTCTTCTCAGGGTGGAATTCGATGGGCCACCCCAGTATCCCAAAGCTGTTCTCCATCACCTGTCTGGCTCGTGAGTGCCAGTAATTATACACTTTCTGTGCATCATCAAGGTTGAGACCTGAGATAAAAAGAATAAGCACAAACAACATAGGCCTACTATTAGATATACGCATTAACATGGATATTTTCAAAATGTTTATTATTTAGATGAAAAGTAATTACACTACCTGGGTAGAAATGCTGCATCTCCTAGGAACACATGAGGGACAGTCGTGTTGGTGCCAGGCAGGTGGCCAGGTGGAGGCAGTTCAAGAGTCCCCTGCAGAAGTCTTGAACCAAACCGACTGTCCTTGAAAATTCCCCCATCACTCGCTCGACCGTATGAGCCAATGTCCACCATGGTAAAACGATATTTAGCATCACAGATTGCCATAAGGACCTGCATCTGGTGGTGCTTTAACCTGCACGTTTCCCATCAATACATCCCAAGCAATTGGGGAAGTTCCACAGTCTCCAGAAATCACGAGAAATCTCTGTCCATTCACTGCCTTTGGGTGAGGAAACAAAATCCGTTATCAGGGCCCTCAAGATGGCCTGGCAAACCTCGGGCACAATCAGTTAAACTGTTGTCGACCCCAATTTATAACTGGCCGTAACACTTTTCTGGCTACCACCAGAAGCGAGGATTCTCAAAGTAACAGCAAATCTCTCCTGTAAACTGACCGGGCTAAAATGGGTCCTTTCATGCCGCAAGAACGGCTTGATCTGATGCAGCAGGTCATCGAAGCGGTGCGACATGTGAAAGTAGCTGAAGTGGATGTGTTCCCCAGTCAGATATCTCGCTACATGTATCGGGCGGACAGACCACCTTCTTTTGTGGCGCTTTCGTCTGGTCAAAAGCCATAAACATAACAATTCCTCCTCTGCAATCCATACTTTTGGTGCCGCCATCATTGCTGTTTACATTGTTTTCTATTCAGTTCGATAACATTTTGAAAGTCTGGAGGAGTCGCAAAATTAAGTAAATTCATCCCTATTTAAGTTAGCGGAGCTGAAGTTGATGGTTTGGCTCAGGGAATTTTTGTCTTGTAGTGACAGATTACCAAACCAGGACACCAGGGCAAAAGATAATAATGACTTGATAAAAGTTTGATAAAATAACTTAAAACACAGGACATAGGATGCTGAGAAACCCTCAGGTGGTCGCAGCATGCGCATGCACCCAGTTGTGTTCTTGGATGCTGTATTCCTGGATCATGGCTCTGACACTCACTAATCCTTGCCCTCCCTCATTTTGCTGCTTGTATTTAACTTTTCCCTCTTCTACAGGCCTGGTTCCCACAACGTCAAAGGGATAGTGCACCCAAAAATGAAAATTCAGCCATTATCTACTCACCCATATGTCGATGGAGGCCCTGGTGAAGTTTTCGAGTCCTCACATCCCTTGCGGAGATCGGCAGGGGCAGCGGCGAGCACACCTAATGGCAGACGGCGCCCCAGACTAACGTCCAAGAACACAAAATTGAATCCACAAAGTATCTCCATCTGGATGTGAGGACTCGAAAAGTTCACCAGGGCCTCCATCGGCATATGGGTGAGTAGATAATGGCTGAATTTTCATTTTTGGGTGCACTATCCCTTTAAGCCTAACACCCTGTCCGGTCAGTTTGTGGAGAAGGACGACTCCACCCCTGGCCTGAACATCATCCCTCCTGCCCTTGTTTGGTCGCTTTGCTCACCTGGGAGGTTGAGGAAAAAGTCAAGGCTGCCATGGAGGACCAGCCCAGTCCAAACTCCTGTACCCCTGACCGCCTGTTCGTCCTGCAGACCCTGATGTCCTCCAATCAGCTGCCCAAACAGCTGATTCATGATTAACAGTACAATGATAGCTAGAAATAGCGAGTGAGCATGTGTGCAAGAGGTGAATGGCAGAAAGTATGACAGATAAATTATAGGCCTGAGCATGAAAAAGATTAGTCTTCCTGACCGAACTTTCGCTGGAGCTTTATTTAGCGACGGGTCAGCGGACCCAGCCTGCTCCCCCAGGTGAGATTGCTCGGGCATCCGCACCATCGAAGGGCCAGTCACAGCCTGTGAGTGACCTGTATCCTGGTCTGCAGATGTGTCTGTGGGTGCAGTCCCTGGCTAAGGAGGTATCCTTGCACTGGGCACATGTACAGGAGTGCCAATGGTAGTATTTCAACCATTGCAGCCATGAACCCTAAGAGCCACATTCTCAGTCTCCAGGTGGGCCTTGTCCCCAGGCAAAAATGTAATAGGCAGGCCCTGAAAGAGAGGCCAGCAAGATCCCAAAGGGGAGAACACAGAATTTGAGATTCTCTTTTTGCAGGTAAATCTTAGGAATCGCTTGCGACCCTCCCAGATGGGAATAAAAAAGTAGGTATCCCTGAGGTCTATGGTGGCAAACCAATTCATCCTGGGCATTGTCAGCATTTTGAACTTCAGGAGATGGAGAGACCAGTTAAGAATTGTTCCTCATCTCCCATCTTTTTTTGGGAGGAGGAAACAGTGGGAATAGAACCCAGCCCGCTGATTCTCTGGCTCTAACTTCCTGACTGCTCTTTTCATCAGCAGGGTAAAAGCCTCTGCCCCTAACACCTCCCTGTGCTGCAGGTCTGTCACTGACAAAACCTTCACTGATCTTGACATGGGGGATTAGAGAAAACTGAAGACCCCTGGATCATGGTTGAGGCTGCCTCGGGATCCGTGTTTGTTCAGAGATGGAAGGAATATGTATTAATAGTTTTTTCCTGTGTCACTCCACTTTATTGCACATAACTTTATTTATTGATTGAAATGTTGTAAAGATAGAAAACATTTTTGGAGAGATGGGGATTAATGCACAGTAGATATTGATGGTTTGAAAGAGGGAGGGAGACGTAGCAAGAACAAAATGGGGTGAGGGAGTGAATGATGTAATGGAGGGAGATGATGATCAGGAGTGAGAGGAAAAAAACAAGCTGAGGGGAGGAGGGGAGGGCAACAAGATAGATGATGGAAATGGAGAGATGAAGAGATAAATATCTCATCTCAAGAAGAGGTCATCTGAGAGCTTCTTGACCTCAGCAGCTCTCTCTTCAGATCCACAATCACTTTCTCTGATGATGGTGGAGACACTGGAAGCAGCTGACCTCTGTATCTCTCCCCTCAACACCTCCTGCAGGTCAATGCCTGTTACTCCCCAGGCCATATTCATCAGAACACTGCTGTGCTGCCTCACTCTTCTCACTGTGATGCTCAATTTATTGGTTATCATCTCCATCTCCCACTTCAGGCACAGACATTTTTCTCATAATATAACAGCTGTTACAGTGTATGAGTTGAATTCATGGATAGATTCTGTGTTTACTAGATATTGTATGCTAAAATAGACGTCAGTGCTTTCACTTGTAAATTAAAGTGTAATGTTCAGTATACTTTTCTGTTTAAATTTGTCACTATAACAGTAATCATGAACAATTTCTTACATATACCACCAAACTTCTTTAGTACTTAGTTCAGATAATGCGGATTTGCTTGATTTTATTTTGCATGTAGGCTATAAATATAATTTGTCTTCATTCTCACAATTATCAGTGTGATCGAAAGTAATTTTCACTGAGTATGAGGCTCTCATCATAATCTCCCTCTCCAGGCAGCTCCACACCCCCACCAATCTCATCCTCCTCTCTCTGGCTGTGTCTGACTTGTTTGTGGGCCTCGCAGTGATGCCAAGTGCAATCATCAGCCTGCAGTCCTGTGGGTTTCTGGGTAAAATCACATGTGCTTTTTTGTACCTGTTGGGCTTCATCCTTACCTCTGCTTCTGTTGGGAACATGGTGCTCATATCAGTGGACCGTTATGTGGCTATTTGTGACCCTCTGCACTATTCCTCCATGATAACACTAAGCAGAGTTAAAATCTGTGTGTCTTTGTGTTGGTTATGTGCTGTTATCTACAACCTTATAATTCTTAAAGATCACTTTTCACAAATAGATTTGTCTAACTCCTGTGCTCACGAATGTGTAGTTGTCATAAATTACGTTTCAGGGGCAGTAGACTTGCTTCTGACCTTTCTTGGCCCTGTTACTGTGATCATAGTTCTCTATATGAGAGTGTTTGTGGTGGCTGTGTCACAAGCACGTATCATGCGGTCTCAAATTTCAACTACTAAATCAAATACTGTGATTGTTAAGAAATCTGAGATGAGGGCTGCTAGAACTCTAGGTATTACTCTTCTTGCGTTTATACTTTGTCTCTGTCCATACTACATTAATTCTCTAGCAGGACAGAACACCACAGATAGTATAGCTTCATCAGCTCAGAACTGGCTGTTCTATTGTAACTCCATGTTTAATCCTCTGATCTATGCCTTTTTCTACCCCTGGTTTAGAAAAGCGGTTAAAGTCATTGTCAGACTTCAGATACTGCAGGCGGGTTCCCGTAAGGCCAAGATGATGTAGAGAGAAGCAGTATACTGTATATACACTGACTTATTCTATAAAGGGGAATTCAGTCCAACTAATGGTGAAATGAATTTGAACACAGTGAAAGCACAGTGTTGTAACATATAAATGTATTTATTTTAGGAAACCTATTCTGGATGTAAATGATTATACATTTGAAACAACCTTTGCCAGTGAAGATGAGTTTTAACACCCTTGGTTTAGAAAAGTGATTGAATTATTTGTCAAAGGTATCTTGCTGGTGTGCTTACTATTAGTGTAATTCAAAACTGAGCAGTCTAATGACTGAGGTGCAGGAGCAACTTCAAATTGCAAAGAAAGAAAGAAAGACTACATTATGTGGACGATCACATGACCAAGACCAAGATGGCTGTTAAGTAAGGACATTTCCAACAACCGTGCACAACTTAAAGGATAACTTTGGCATTTTTCAACCTAGACCCTATTTCCCTGTGTAAATTGATCAAAAAGACTTTTGAAATTGTTCCAGTAATGAGGGAGCCAGCAGCGGCCTGCAGCCCCAAAATGAGCTGCAATTGAGGGACATGGGGCAATTAAACACTGTCACTGTATGTCCATTAAAAGTGGTTATTTTTGCCACAGAACAGCTCAGATTGTTATTAGAAGTGTCTGACTTGTCTCTTCACCTTTCACTTGATCAAGTCTGTTTGTTATTGCCTTCTTAAGCAGAAGTCTAGTTCTGAAATATCACGAGATATTACAAGATGTCACTTGGAAAATAGTGGAAAACTGTGAGTTCTGGAGAAAGTATAGTAATCAGAGTAGTTTAGAGTAAATATTAAGTGTTACCTAAAAGATATTAGAGTATATGCAAAGACAACACATTTTCACTTTGACCTTGTCACATATTGACGTGCTTAGTGATGGACTTTCTACCTCCACATACATCGTGCAAGGTACCCTGGGTGTGTTGGTTGTTGATGTTCTGGGACACCGTGTCAGGTTTTGCCTGTTACATGTATTGTCTGATTTCAAGATACACTTTGGGCCCTATTTAGATGGTCTAAAACGCAAAGCGCCAGGCGTGCGGCGTATAGGTGTGTCCCAGTCACTTGCTAGTTAGACAGCGCATTTTCAGACTGTGTGCCATGGTGGAGAGTCTAAAAGGGTTGGACTTTGTGAATTAGTCATGGGTGTGTTTTGGGCGTATCATTCAATAAGCCAATCAGAGTGTCACCTCTCATTCCCTTTAAAAGAGGAGCGATTGGAGCGCACGGCGGAGAGCTAGTTAGATGGCAGACCTACCAACTGGAAAGAGTGACCATTTTACAGCTGAGGAGACGATAAATGTATCTCTGTATCGACTGTCCCGTCACATCTGATGTCAGATCAAAGGGGATTGGCACTGTTTGGCACGTTTGGCACGCGTAATGGAAACCCAACCTGATTTGATTAACACAGCTGCAATCTAATGAGTTCACATCCCTCTCAGCCACAAACAGCCACAGCATCAGATAGGGAGTATATATTCAGCATCTGTCATCTTAGAAAAGCCAAAAGAAAAGAAACAGGGTGAGACTGCGAGAGAGAAAGAGAGAGCGCGCGCACGAGAGAAACGCTGTCAACACATTGTAAATTATTCAATTTATTTTATTTTAACCCGGGAGGTTAGAGAGCCCAGCTCCCTCTCCAGCATCCTGAACCCCCCCCGCCTGAAGGTGCAGGAAGGGCTGGTCCCGTGGCTGCACCCGGGCCCGTCTGGTCTGGCTGCGCGCTGGCTGTGGAGCTGGGGTCATCCTCCTCCTCCTCCTCCTCCTCCTGACAAGATGATCTTCAGTTTTACGTTCTAAAAGCTATTTTTTTTTAAATATACATTTGTACGTGGCTATAAGTTTACGTTTTTAGTTCACAGAAGCTGGTTATTGTTGTGTTTATGTCAAAATAAAATTTATCAAATGTTTTCACATCTTTGATTTTGTGATTTACATGCCAAAATGATCACAATTCAATTGGGAAAGACAAGTTCATTTTACAGGCTATGTTGCGTATATTTGGACACTGCGAGCTTGGACCTCCCGGATTATTATTACTGCGATTAGATCATTCTGATCAATGACTGACCATTAAGACGTGTTTCTGATAAATATTTTAATGTGCACAATAATAACCTTTCACATTGTAATCATATTTTTATTTGTTATCTTTTGCATATGTGTGGCTGCTCCGTGTGTGTCTGAGCAGAGTGCATGCGCGTTGTGCACCCGCCTAGAGACGCATATTACTAACTTGTTTAACAGCGAAATACTGCGCCGTTGACTTTAGACCAGGTTTTTTTTGGTCACTGGCGCATTTGCTTTTTACGTCATCTAACTAGCAACGCGCCATGACTGCGCCTGACCACTCCTCATTTTTAGACCAACACACCCAGAGAAGCGCAAGTTCATTTTCTAGTTAGACGACGAGGGCGCAGGGCGTGAAAATGACAACTGCTCCTGCATCTAAATAGCAATGACACTTGCGACATGGATTATGCGCCCTCTGCCATCTGCTTTAGACCATCTAAATAGGGCCCTTTGTTTTCACAGGAAATTTTACATTTTTACATACATTCTTTGTCAACATAAATGCACTACGTCGGTACAACACCACAAATTAGACGTTTGTTATTCCTTCAACAACTAATGCACATGGTTGGATTTAGGTAAAAAGAACAGGGTTTGGCTTTAGAATCCTGTAGGACACAAACATCGCCTTTCTCGGGTGAAAGTGGGTGTTTGTTGGATCCCTCCACTAACATGTAACATTTACACATGTGCACCCATATTTTTTACTATAATAGCTGCATAGAATATATACATATATATATATATACACACAGTGGAAACCGCTTATAGCGATCACTTCTGTCCGGGTCAAATTGATTGCATAGAAGAGCGGACAAAGAGAGAAAAAGGGGAAAAAATGGAAGCGGAGGGTTACCAGGACATGAAGCAGGGAGACCATGGAGTTCTAGAGTTGTTGTGACCGTCTGACCACAGAGGAAAAATGCCTATGTTGTATAGAGTGGTTCGTGTTTGTGCATTTCCGACCTGTGCCAACAAAATATGGGCTTTGTTGGCTATGGACGTGCTTAAGTTTTGGCTAGTTGTGCTACAAATTGATTCAATTTCAACTGAATTCAATTTTATTTATATAGCCGAAAACCACCTCAGAGGGCTTTAAAGCATATGACATCCCTCTATCCTTTGGACCCTCAGGGAAGGAAAAACTTCCCCCCAAAAAACCTTTAATGGGGAAAAAATGGTAGAAACCTCACAAAGAGCAACACTGTTGTCCATACACTGCACATGAGGACCATAGGAATGACTATTACCTGTCACAGAGAAAAAATCTGGAGCTTATTTTTCTAAAGAAAACTGCTGTTCCAAGAGTGGATTTACCTACTGCAGACGAGGCAGGGTAATGCTAATAGCTAAAGTTATCATGTTGCATTGCTCTGGACATTGCATAATGTTACACATGAAAGCAGGCAGGAGAACAGCATAACAATCAATCAATAAACAATTAGGAGGCACAAAATATCAACTGATTCAGCATTGATTACAACAAATCTATCATATAGACTGGTTACCCATTTTCATTAGCTGGCATTCAAGTGATGTGAACAAGCTGACACTATCTGTACCACAGTGTGTGTGTGTGTGTGTGTGTGTGTGTGTGCGTGTGTGTGTGTGTGAGGTGGAAAAATATATTTATGCTTCTGTATTATACAACCCATGATATATTTTTATGAAATTTTATGCCTATATTTGCCCTTTCTATACATCAAGGAGATACCTACTGCCAATGAATGATGACAGTAATATTAGGTCTTGTACAACCCCCTATCCACAGTCTTTTCTAATAAAATAATCATTTGTTATTCCTTCAGTGGGGAAATTTGCAGTGTTACAGCACCAAAGGGGATAGTGTAATAACAAGAAGCATCAACAAAACGTAATGAATATGTAAACAATAAAATAAAAACCTCTGCTGCCTTTCTCTCTCTCTCTCTCTCTCTCCTCATCCACTGTTCATGCGTACACATCGTCACAAATACTGTCACAAATAAATACAGTGGCAATAGAATTCAAAGTCCATTCCAGACCTACCAATAAATTTGTATTTATACTCTTATGATATTAAAACACAAAAAAAGTACTCACAATAATTTTCTTAAAAATACAATTTCAGTTTGGCATGCTGCACACAAACATGTAGGTGTAATGCCAGTATTATCCCTATTTACCCCTATTTGGGGTAATGAACAGTTTGCACCTGGTAAAAAGGATGGAGAATTTAGATCATGGTGTGTAAAAGGTATTCAGAAAATGAGTTGGAGTTTTGCTCTTTTTTGATCAGTTATGTCAGAACTATCAAATCCCTAAAAAGCATTTCTTTACAAACCTACAGTTAAAAAGCTACATACCATCAAAATTTAAAAAGAATAATGAGCATGCGGCCTTTATCAAAACTGGAGGAGATAACACTTGCAGATTTGGAGGGGGAGGACCCTGTATCTAAATAGCTCATTAGTGGCATATAGTATGGGATCAAACTCAATGCATGTAAAACTGATATAAAAGAAGATATTGATGTGACAGATTGGAATGTGGCTCTTAAACAACAACAGTGTATGTAAAAAAAACAGACAAAAATTCAAGGTTTAAATGACATCAATATAAATGCTTAATGCGAATCTTCGTCACTCCTGTAGACTTCATCATATGTTTGCTAATATTCCTGTTGATTGTACCAAGTGCTCGAATGAGAAAGGCACTCAATGTCTAAAGGAATGTCCAAAAATTCTAAACTCTGGGAAGATATAAAATGTTTGTCAGAGGTGTTTAACACCAAGGTCCCTTTAAATGCCAAACTGTGTGTGCTTGGAATATATCCAGAGATCTTAATTTAAACACAAAAACAGACTGAACTTCTGGACGTTGGACTTCTCCAAGCCAGGAGAGCTATTGTATTATGTTGGAAGAGTATGGATGGCCCATTATTGAGAATGAGGATAAAGGAGCTATTGGAGTCCATAGGTCTGGAAAGACTAACTTATATTTCTAAGGGCATGCAGAAAGACTTTTTTTCAGCTCTGGAAACCATTTATGAACATTATGAAAGGAGAAAATGTAGGCATTACCTGATCAGAAACTGTAAAAGAAAATATAGGGAAATATTTTGCTATTGTACCTGATATCGGTGCAAGTAGAATATGTGAGTGTATGTAAATGGTAAATGGACTGCACTTGTATATAGACTGTCTAGTCCTCCAACCACTCAAAGCGCTTTTACACTATGTCACATTCACCCATTCACACACTGGTGGCCAAGGCTACCATAAAAAAGGTACCACCTGCTACTCGCAACCATTCACTCACACTCAAACACCGATGGAACAGCCATCAGGAGCAATGTGGGGTTCAGTATTTTGCACAAGGACACTTGGACATGTGGGCTGCATGAGCCAGGGATGGAATCAAGGATCGGTGGAGGACCCACTCCATCTCTGAGCCACAGCCGCCCAATGTAGATGTGTTGTAGATATGAGAAAATGACAATAAACATTTTAGGGAAAGAAAAAGACTGCATTATGTGGGATAAATCGACTGAATCTCATCAGAATTCATGCTAATGTAACAGTTTGTGTTTGTGGACCCAATTGCAGCACACAGGAGACCAGAAAAAGTTGGTAATGTCTTTTAATGTCACAACTCAGCAGGTATTCAATAGGGCAGGTAGACAGCAAAAAGCACAGTTTAACACTGGCACAGCCCCTCTACAAAGTCTCTGGCAGCCAGGCTGGTCTGGAAGGCAGAACTGGGCCGAGAAGCAGTTGAGTGGGTGGTGATACGAGCCAGTACTCACAGGAGGTACACACAATGGTGAGTGTGGCGACACAGGGAAAGTCTCTGGACAGCAGGAAACCACAGATAAGCAGACAGGAACACTCAAACTGTAGCGTCGTCATCAGATGGTAATGCCAAGCAGCCACAGGCAAACAGGAACCAAGGACCTAGAAGCAGATCTCAAGGTCGGAGACAGAAGGCTGTTGCGTTTACTGGGAATCAGTTGAGACAGGTAGGTCAGAGGTAGGCAGGGTCAGCAACAGGAAATGAGTCCGCAAAAAAGTGCTGGACAGTCTTGCATGAGTGGCATAAGCATTCAAATCAAAAGTTTATCCTTAGGTTTTATTAGAATTTAATTGTGACATGTATGGTATACCACAGACTAAAGCATTTTGTAAAAGCTCTGTAATTCTAATTACTTTCTTGTTACAATTTTCCTCTGAAAGTTGTAAGAGATTCAGTTGTCCCTGGTCCCTGTGCTGAAAATAGGGGTAGAGTAAGTTTGTGACTTAAAAAAGTTAACACACATAAACATTGCAATAACTGAATTCAATTTAGTTCTTGAGGTTTTTTGCTCTTTTTAAGTTAAATATTGGAACACCCAAACCCTCTCTTTGATCTGCAATTTGAACGCATGATACAGCAGCACTGTATCTGCTGCAGTTTTATATATAACCATGCTGGTTACAAAGACTTAAGGGTTTTATGTGACCAATACCCAATATACAGAAGTCATATGTAGTATATTTGAAGTCTAAACTGGACATATTGAAGTGAGATGCGGACCCTACTTTTGTGACTCTGACAGCACTCATTTGTTGCCATCGTGGG
>NC_065515.1:28785224-28788609 GCF_006386435.1 Epinephelus moara
AAATAACATCAACATTTTGCCACATTTAGCTTCAAACAATGTTTAAAAAAGTGTGGTGAATTTTTTAACGTCACCTTTTACCACATTTACAGCAATATTTGTTAACTTAGAAATATATTAAATAGTTAAATCTAAATATTAAATGTGGCACCTAAATGTTAAATGTTAAATCTAAATATTAAATCTAAATCTCAATGTTAAATCTAAATGTTAAATCTAAATATTAAATCTAAATGCTAAATCTAAATCTAAATGTTAAATCTAAATGCTAAATCTAAATCTAAATGTTAAATCTAAATGTTAAATCTAAATCCAAATGTTAAATCTAAATATTAAATCTAAATCTAAATCTCAATGTTAAATCTAAATGTTAAATCTAAATCTAAATATTAAATCTAAATCTAAATGCTAAATCTCAATGTTAAATCTAAATGTTAAATCTAAATATTAAATCTAAATCTAAATGTTAAATCTAAATGCTAAATATAAATCTAAATGTTAAATCTAAATGCTAAATATAAATGTTAAATCTAAACGTTAAATCTAAATATTAAATCTAAATCTAAATGCTAAATCTAAATCTAAATGTTAAATGTTAAATCTAAATGTTCTGGGTGAAACTAAATATTTAGCTAATAACTAACAACTCCAAGTACACATCAAATAAAATTTCTCCAAACATGTTTCTTGTTATTTTAGGTAGTTATTATCACGCTAATGTATGTTCAAGTGTCTATTTCCCCCGATAAGTTGGTTTTAATACGTTATTTGATTCTATAAACACAGTCCGACCATCTTGAGCTTTTATTTTGGTACTTCTGGTGACCGGCAGTGTGAATTTGCATATTAGCTAAATATTTAGTTTCACCCAGAACATTTAGATTTAACATTTAACATTGAGATTAAGAATTTAGATTTAACATTTATATTTAGATTTAGATTTAGATTTAATATTTAGATTTAACATTTATATTTAGATTTAGCNAACATTGTTTGAAACTAAATGTGGCAAAATGTTGATGTTATTTTCAGCGTGAGACACTTTACAAACGGCACCCCATGCACACACATATATACAGTATGTGTGTGTGTATATATACATACACACACACACACACACATATGTATATATATACATACATATATATATATATACTGTATATACGTATATGATGTGAACCATTTTACTTTTAAGAAGTGAAGATGATAGGGTCAAAGGAATGAAGTGCAGGAGTGGCCTTAACATTGCATCCTGGAGAAGGAGGTTTCCTTCCTGTCTGTCCAGGCGTTCATCTGCCACTGCCGCTGGACCTGGGCCCAAGCCAGGATGGCTCTACTCTGATCTGCCAACCGGTACGCCATGGTTGTTAACTGCCACTGCACCAAGTCCCCCACCTACCAAGTGGGCCAGAGGGTGTGGTTTTCCACCTGGGACCTACCCTTGTAGGTAGAGTACAAAGGTTGACCCGTTCCATGCGGATCCACCTGACATTCCACATCTTAAAGGTCAAGCCAGTTTGAGACAGTCCACTGGCTCCTATTGCTCTGCCTCCACCGCTGCCCCAATTCATTGATGGAGGTCCTGCCTACACAGTTCCCCATCTACTTCATTCCTGTCGCCACAGGAGAGACCTGCAATACCTGGCTGACTGTGAGGGAGCGTCTGTGAGTGATGCCAGATCTCTGTTACCACCTGTGGGTGGTTCCCCCATTTTCCGGGTTTTGGGCCTCCCCTGGACAGACAGTCTGCCTGATTCTCCAGCTAAGGCACCTGCACTGCTTTGAGGGATAGAAGGCGTAAATATGGTCACACCTATAACTCATGCACAGGTCAGCAAAACGAGGGGAAGCAAGGCCTCCCTGCCTGTTGATGTAAGTTGCTGCAACTGTACTGTCCATCCTCAGCAGCACACGGCAACCTTGCAGGTATGGCAGGAGTTTCTGTAGAGCGAGTTGGGCTGCCCTCTACTCTAGCACACTGATATGCTGGGAAGCCCACCTGCTGCCCCTATTCCTGCATCTTCTTGCACTGTTTCCCAGCCTACAAGGGATGCATATGGGGTGCAAGGGGCGAATGGCAGAAAGTATGACAGATAAATTATAGGCCTGAGCATGAAAAAGATTAGTCTTCCTGGCCGAACTTTCGCTGGAGCTTTATTTAGCGACGGGTCAGCAGACCCAGCCTGCTCCCCCTAGTGAGATTGCTCGGGCATCCGCACCATTGAAGGGCCAGTCATAGCCTGTGAGTGACCTGTACCCTGGCCTGCAGATGTGTCTGTGGGTGCAGTCCCTGGCTTAGGAGGTATCCTTGTACTGGGCACATGTACAGGAGAGCCACTGGAAGTATTTGAACCATTGCAGCCATGAACCCTAAGAGCCACAGGCACAGTCTCCAGATGACCCTTACCCCCAGGCAAAAATGTCATAGGCAGGCCCTGAAAGCCTCCTGTCTCTCCTGGATAAGAGACATAGTGGTGTTCCAGGAGACTATAATCTTCTGTCTGGGTATATAACAGCCAGTCATTTAGATAATTTGGAATTCTGAGTCCTTTTTGCCACAGAGGCCCAAGGACTGTGCCCATGCACCTGCTGGAGGTGTGAGAGGCCAGAGGGATCCCGAAGGGAGGGGAAAACAGTGGGAATAGAACCCAGCCCGCTGATTCTCTGGCTCTACCTTCCTGACTGCTCTTTTCATCAGGAGGGTAAAAGCCTCTGCCCCTAACACCCCCCTGTGCTGCAGGTCTGTCACTGACAAAACCTTCACTGATCTTGACATGGGGGATTAGAGAAAACTGAAGCCCCCTGGATCATGGTTGAGACACTCTCGGGAACTGTGCTTGTTCAGAGATGGAAGGAATATGGTATTAAGCTGTTTCTCTTCTCATGATACTAGTGAATCCAAATTATCAAGGAGAATATGAATGGAGTCCTGTAACAGGAAATTCTTGAAAAAAATCCTTCTGACATCAACCAGGACAAAGAGGATGAGACCCAGATGGATGTACCAACAGGACAATGATCCAAAACATACTGCAAAGGAGACTGTCAAGTGGTTGCAGAAGATGAAGATAAAGGTGCTGGGATGGCCCAGTCAATCACCAGACTGAAACCTTCTAGAACATTTGTTGATGGAATTGAAGATCAAGATTCATCATCAGGCCCCCTGCTGTCAGTGTGGAAGACTGCGCCAAAACATCACCTGAACACTGTGAGACATGAGTTACTTTATGCAGGAAGTATGGAAGCGAATCGTGACTAATATTTAAATTAAAATGTATTTGCAGAAATGCTTTTTCATTTTAAGAATGTGGCTGCATTATTTGACTCATAAATAAAATTAATCATCAATCATCCTATTTGCATTTTAATTTTCTTCTTCAAGACT
>NC_065515.1:28792237-28807281 GCF_006386435.1 Epinephelus moara
ATTAAAATGCAAATAGGATGATTGATGATTAATTTTATTTATGAGTCAAATAATGCAGCCACATTCTTAAAATGAAAAAGCATTTCTGCAAATACATTTTAATTTAAATATTAGTCACGATTCGCTTCCATAAGGAAGTGTCTTAAAGCTGGTGTTTAAAGCAAAAGCTTCTACACCTAGTATTGAATACATTTCATTTTGCTTGTTTAATAGTTTTTTCCTGTGTCACTCCACTTTATTGCACATAACTTTATTGACTGAAATGTAAGGACAGAAAACATTTTTGGAGAGATGGGGATTAATGCCAAGTACATAGGCGTAGGATTGGGTAGGGACGGTAGGGACACGTCCCTACCAATATTCAGCCCCTTCTGTATTGTCCCTACCAATATAAACACTGGCTGTCGGCGTCCGCTCAATATGGTACACAAAGGGTTAACAATCGTTGGTGTCTACCATACATCCCGCCTCTAACCTAGTATTGCTCATCGTTTGGCTCTACCGTTATTTTGGTAACGTGTGATTGGTCCTCCCCAGCGCCACTCTCTCCACTGACTTTGTGGGTGCGCGTCACCATACAGCTCACGGCAGTTCGTGAGGGAAGGACACATACACGCGCGTCACCGTTAGCGCTCCACAGCGGAGCGCTGAGTGTGAACGCTGAGTCGGTTGGTTCAGTAAATAAGCTAAACAAACACCTGTTGATGTTAGGCTAACTGAATGGCATTCCTTGGCAACTCTTTGCTAGATAATGAGATGCTAACGAGCTAATACTAGCTGAGCTAAGTTTGGCAACGATTAGATCAATATTATATGCCAGAGAACATGAAATTCCACTTCACATGCTCCATCAGCAATCATAGATGTCATGTAGTGATGACACAGTTCAAATTAATGTTTGTAGTAAGATGACATGATAGAAACAGTCTGAATAGATAAAGTGTAAACACTATAAGTAGGCCTAATAGCTCCTTCAGTGACAGTCTAAAGCATCCATGGTGTGTGAAGGGGAGACTTAGGAGAATAGAGATCCACTGCTCCCAGTAAAAACACCCAGTAAAAACACCAACACTGAGTCATATTCATGTAGGCTAATAGCTATTGGGTGTAAGTGCAACATTTTGCACACAGTTGTATTATAATGGTTTTGGAGCATTTACATTTTTGTTGATTTATTTTATTTATGTTTAACATGATGAAGCTGACTAACTTGTGTTGACATTATGGCTGTTCTTTAGACTATATACGTTCAGATGTTGTTTAATCAATTACATAATTGTAAAACATACAGTATGTTTTCCTCAGGCTACAACAATCAAAATCTATGACTGTTGCATCTCAAATTGTCCCACTGTTCACATGTCTTGCATCAATATATTTTTTGTCAGATGACAAGTAGTAGAGAGACTGGAGGAGATGGAGGAGGAGAGGCAGGAAGAGAGACAGAAGGAAATGGAAGAGAGACAGGAGGAGATAGAGGAGAGACAGGAGCCTCACAGGTGAGATTGAATCGTGAAGGATATATGTTGATAGTGAGATTCAGCATTGTGACTAGGGGTAAGTAAAAATATTGATTCATGCATAATATATGTTTTTACCCGATATCAATATCAATTCGGATCACTATTACCAACCCAACTGCAGACCGCAGGCTGGTACTGAAGTTAAGCCCCTTCGGAGTATACTGTTATTGTTATTATTATAGTTTACCCTGGGAAGCACATACGGACAGATGTGGTGAAGTTATCAGTGTATATTCATGTAACTGATAACATTAGAGAATACATTAACCAAGACATTATTGTATTTAGTGTAGATATCTAAATATGCATTATAAAGCAGTGATCAGTGATCAGAGAGACAAGAGGAGGAGACAGAGGGAGGGCAACAAGATAGATGATGGAAATGAAGAGGTTAAGAGATAAATATCTCATCTCAAGAAAAGGTGATCTGGGAGCTTCTTGACCTCAGCAGCTCTGAGCTCAGTTCCACAATCACTTCCTCTGATGATGGTGGAGACACTGGAAGCAGCTGACCTCTGTATCTCTCCCCTCAACACCTCCTGCAGGTCAATGCCTGTTACTCCCCAGGCCATATTCATCAGAACACTGCTGTGCTGCCTCACTCTTCTCACTGTGACCCTCAATTTATTGGTTATCATCTCAATCTCCAACTTCAGGCACAGACATTTTTTTCTCATAATATAACAGCTGTTACTGTGTATGAGTTGAATTCATTGATAGATTCTGTGTTTATTAGATATTGTATGCTAAAAAAGATGTCAGTACTTTCACTTGTTCAGTATGCTTTTCTGTTTGAATTCGTCACTATAACAGTAATCATGATGAACAATTTCTTAATAATACCATCAAACTCCTTTAGTAGTTAGTTCGGATAATGTGGATCTGATTGATTTTTTATTTTTTTTTTGTCATTTACTTTTTATTGAGTTTTCATTTAAGGTAATCATACAAATGAAAAGAGACACACCCTAACAAGGAAGGGGAGAAAACAATAAACTAAACAACATAAGAACAAACAACCTGGGGAGGATCTGGAAGGTCTATGTTTTGTATATCTGGCATTGTACTTGAACATTCATGTGCACTTATATCTTTTGTTTCTTAGAATAGAATTAATAGTTGGCACTTCCGTTTTCAGCCACTTTTTAGTCAAGGCATTTTTACAAGCAACCAATAACACTCTAATCAGATAGTTATCTGGCTTTGCCCAGCGAAGCTCTTCTAGATCACCAAGGTACATGGTTTTGAAATTGAGTTTGACCTTCTTCTTAAAGAAGACAGGACACCGTGGACAGCTCTCCAAAATGGAGCCACAGAGGGGCAATTCCAGAAAATACGAAAGTGGTTAGCTACTACATTGCCACATGATCTCCAGCAAGCTGTCTGATTGTAATAGCCAGTCTTTTGCGCTGGAGTAGAGAAGAATCGAGACATGTTCTTCCAACTAAATTCTCTCCAGAAGAGAGAACTTGTCGTTTGCCATTGCTGTTTGCAGATCCTGTTCCATTCTTCCTGTGTTATTGTAATATTGCCCTCTGCTTCCCATCTTGCTTTGACAGCCAAAGTTTGTAAAGCTACATATAATTTAGATATTATTTTTTTATATTTGGCATGTCTATAGGCCTTTTGAAAAATGTCAAGTATTTCATGTCCCATTTTAATTTGGTTATCCTTTAGAAATTTCTTTCCAATAAAGTCTCTGATTTGTAGATATCTGAAATGGTCCTGATTTTGAAGCTTGGATCTGATTGATTTTATAGAGATTTATTTTGCATGTGGGCTATAAATATAATTTGTCTTCATTCTCACAATTATCAGTGTGATCGGAACTAATTTTCACTGAGTATGAGGCTCTCATCATAATCTCCCTCTCCAGGCAGCTCCACACCCCCACCAATCTCATCCTCCTCTCTCTGGCTGTGTCTGACTTGTTTGTGGGCCTCGCAGTGATGCCACCTGCAATCATCAGCCTGCAGTCCTGTGGGTTTCTGGGTAAAATCACATGTGCTTTTTTGTACCTGTTGGGCTTCATCCTTACCTCTGCTTCTGTTGGGAACATGGTGCTCATATCAGTGGACCGTTATGTGGCTATTTGTGACCCTCTGCGCTATTCCTCCATAATAACACTAAGCAGAGTTAAAATCTGTGTGTCTCTGTGTTGGTTATGTGCTGTTATCTACAACCTTATAATTCTTAAAGATCACTTTTCACAAATAGATTTGTCTAACTCCTGTGCTCAAGAATGTGTAGTTGTTATAAATTACATTTCAGGGCCAGTAGACTTGCTTCTGACCTTTCTTGGCCCTGTTACTGTGATCATAGTTCTCTATATGAGAGTGTTTGTGGTGGCTGTGTCACAAGCACGAATCATGCGGTCTCAAATTTCAACTACTAAATCAAATACTGTGGCTGTTAAGAAATCTGAGATGAGGGCTGCTAGAACTCTAGGTATTACTCTTCTTGTGTTTATACTTTGTCTCTGTCCATATTACATTCATTCTCTAGCAGGACAGGACACCACAGGTAGTATAGCTTTATCAGCTCAGAATTGGCTGTTCTATTGTAACTCCATGTTTAATCCTCTGATCTATGCCTTTTTCTACCCCTGGTTTAGAAAAGCGGTTAAAGTCATTGTCAGCCTTCAGATACTGCAGGAAGGTTCCCGTGAGGCCAAGATCATGTAGAGAGAATATGGAGTTTTTTTCCTATCTTTATTCAAGAGAGTGGTATATCAATTTGAGAGCATTATTTATTGATTTTACGTTCAGATATTGTAATATTGTGGTGGTTCGTGTTTGTGCATTTCCGACCTGTGCCAACAAAATGAGGAGGTACATTTCGAGCAGCTGTCATAGACTTTGTTGGCTATGGACGTGCTTAAGTTTTGGCTAGTTGCGCTACAAATTGATTCAATTTCAACTGAATTCAATTTTATCTATAAAGCCGAAAACCACAATTCGCCTCAGAGGGCTTTACAGCATATGACATCCCTCTATCCTTTGGACCCTCACAGCGGATAAGGAAAAACTGCCCCCAAAAAACCCTTTAATGGGGAAAAAATGGTAGAAACCTCAGAAAGAGCAAAACTCCTATCCATACACTGCACATGAAGACCTGCAAGTCTGCAGTGACCATAGGAATGACTTACACCTGTCAAAGAGAATAAATCTGGAGCTTATTTTCCTAAAGAAAACTACTGTTCCAAGAGTGAATTTATCTGCTGCAGACGAGTGGAGGCAAGGTAATGCTATTAGCTTAAGTTACTATGTTGACATTGCATAATGTTACACATGAAAGCACAGCAGGAGAACAGCATAGCAATCAATTAATAAACAATTAGGAGGCCGCAAAATATCAACTGATTCAGCACTGATGACAACAAATCTATCATATAGACTGGTTACCCATTTTCATCAGCTGGCATTCAAGTGATATCAACAAGCTGACACTATCTGTGCCACAGTGTGTGTGCGTGGTGGAAAAATATATTTATGCTTCAGTATTATACAACCTGTTATTTATTTTTATTAAATTTTATGCCAACATTTGCCCTTTCTATACATCAAAATACTGTGATGGTCCATCCATGTGTTCTCTGTCTTTGTTTACCCAGAGACTGGGTGGGTCATCAGCAGAGTTGGGTAAGGGTTACTTTAAAAGTAATCAAAGTACTTTACTGCGTTACTTTTTTTTTTTAAGTAACCAGTTACTTTACTGCATTACTCCCTGAGTAAAGTAACTCAAGTAGGCCTACTTTTAAAGTACTTCCAACGTTACTCCCTGAGAAAAGTAACTCAAGCACTTTTAAAGTACTTTTGAGTATTCTACATTTCCTATTGGGCAATGGACCACAAGGCGCTAAGCCTACATTATTTTGTCTCCAAAATTAAAGTTATGGACCACTTGCCCTTCACTGAGATCCAATTCTCCCATCACAGCCGTCACTTTGACCAGTTGAAACACAGAACTATCTGCTGCCATAGACAACTGTATGACAACAACACCCTAGCGTTTTTTAAAGATACTTTTTTTTGGGTGTTTTGCCTTTAATGGACAGGATAGTGTGTGAAATGTGGGAAAGAGAGAGTCGGGGGGACGACATGCAGCAAAGGGTTACAAGCTGGAGTCGAACTCGCGTCCATTGCAGCGACGCATCACCTCTAGACATTGGGCGCCGGCGCTATCCACTACGCTACCGACACCCCACCCCAGTGTTTTTAATATTTCCTCTAGGGATGTTACCACACAGAGTAAAAGGGGGAAATGATGGTGTGAAACAGCAGAGGCACTTTGTCAACCCGGTGAGTACTGTCATTAGCATCAAGCTAGCAAACAATGTTATTTCTTCATAACGGAGACGGACATAAAGTAATAACATTACAAATAGTGGCGAGGCTTTTACTCACCACAACTGCAGAGGCTACCAGCTTCATGTGAAACAGACTACAATATAGACGGTCCGATATTATTAATCCCTCTGTGTTTTTATAGCCTGGACACTCCTGCGCTCTCCGCGCCGGTTAAACATTGACTGCACTCGTCTGTTCCCGTCAGTACTCGTTTTTTCACTTCAACAGGTCATTTTAAACATGGGTAAGTCCATATTTTCATTGTTTTTTATAACGTAATAAGTTAATGACAATTTGTCATTGCATGTCCATGTATTGAGCGTGTTGGATAAACACTGAATGAATAGGGCATATTGTTCTGACCATTTTATTTATGTAGTTATGTCTGTAGACACGGTGACACAAAATTAAAATTGTAATGAAGTGATTAGGGTATTGAAAAATGTGTTCGGTTATGCACTGTTGTGTTATTTTAAATTATAAACACGGTATTTTCTCCTCACATTCCTCAGTGCGTGCTGTTGTAGAGAGAAGGAGAGTCCTTGCTCTCTACTTGTTGCAGCGGCGGCTCCGATGATGGAGGAGGCGAATGTGGGTCCACCCAATCAACCAAAGAAGGAAGGATCATGGTGTTTTTCATCACCTTGTGTCCAAACTACGCCTGGACAGTGGTCGCCATGTCGAGTATTTCAGGATGGAGGTCGAAAAAACGGAACAAATATTTATAGACGGACAAGCAACATCATAATTAAACATGCTTTTATTTTTTAAATTTATTTTATTTTGTCTTTTCTGTGTCCGACTTCCTGTTTGGTACGATCCGCTCTATCCAGCTTAACAGAAGCGTTCGCGGCTCGCGTGAAAAATGGACCAGACGCCAAACTGAAGCGCTGCAGTGTGCGAGCCTCCACAGGCACTCCGCTCTGCTCAGCGGCCTGTGTGGACAGTCAGGTAGGTTAACACGGGTGCTGATTGAAAACTGCCTCCGCTGCTGGGCGCTGCGCTTTGGTTCCACGTCCGGTGTGTCCACGCCATTCCTTTTCATCCGCTCCTGTTGTCTTTATAAAGTTAACACATCGCGCCGTCATTTCAAACTCAACACTTCCTAAATTTCTTTCAGATTAAAAGCCCCGTATAACCTCGGCTGAGAGAATCCCTCCATTTTCTAAATAGGATTTTATTGTGAAACATTTGTAGGAACTTGGTTGTGAAGGATACAGTAGTTTGAATGTTTCCGTACGGCACTTCAAATGCTCCTGCCATCTGCTGACGCTGGTGACTACACCAACATTTCGGCTGGCACATGAACAGACACAGTGACTCAGATTATAGTGAAAGTAATAAAAATACAAAATACAAGGACAAGAATAACCTGATGACATCACACACGCCATGAAAGACGACCGGGGATAATTGGTGAGTACCATCGTGTAGTGTGTCATGTCTGTCAGCCAAGTCACGGCACGATTTTATGACTCCGCAATTGTGTAATGTGACATAGTGACTTTTAGAACGGGCAGAAAAGTCGTGTAGTGTGTACCAGGCATAATGCAAGTCCTCCTGAGTCTGACCTGTCTGTCAGCGAGTCTTCCTCCACCTTTTTTTAGACTCCACCGTAGACAACGGCAGCATTTCTGCGACCACGTAGCTAGCCACAAGCTTCATGGCTTCTTTCAGACTGATAGGTTTAACGTTATCTCCGTTATTAGAACCAAAAGACAGTCGTTGTTGTTTCGGAGCTGAAGGACCAGCATTCTAAAAGTAACGGAAGTAACTGATGGCTTGTTTTAAAATGTACTCAAGTATTTGATTACTTAAACAGCAAATGTAGTAACTAACGCGTTAGGTTACTCGTTACTGCAAAAAGTAATCAATGTACTCTAACGAGTTACTTTGTAACGCGTTATACTCAGGACCAACTGCCTTTTCACTCTTCATCCTCTTCAATGCCCTCCTCACTTCATTCTTAATAATCTTTGCTACTTCCTGCTCCACAATGGTCACTTCTTCTACTCTTTGTTCTCTTTCATTTTCCTCATTCATCAACTCTTCAAAGTACTCTTTCCATCTTCCCATCACACTTGTGGCACCTGTCAATACATTCCCATCTCTATACTTAATCACCATAACCTGCTGCAAGTCCCTCCCATCTCTATCTCTCTGCCTTGCCAACCTGTATAAATCAGTCTCTCCCTCTTTACTGTCCAACCTATTGTAGCCGGGTGGGAAAAAGTAGCTGGTTACTAACGCCACCAGAGGGCACTGTCTCATGTGGGGGAACTGTTTTAGAGAGTGGTCCGGAAAACGGAAGTCGCCATCTTGTTTACTGCGGTGCGGACACGCTACGTTTCCCGATGTTTATGGACTGTTTTGGAAGGTAAATATGTTATAAGATGTGACTGTGACATGAAATACCAAGTGATACACGTTCAAAAGTAATGTATGTCTACAGACTGTAAAATGTTGTATGCTAATGAATCTGTATGTTAGATGCTGACAGATAAACAGGCTGTGTCTCATGATAGCCTTGAGAGAAACCCGTTGGATGTCATGAAGTTAACGTTCCGCCGTTAACACTGTTTGTGCTCCGGAACAGATGCACACGTTAGTATGCTTTATAATTCTGCACATTCATTGTAATATTTTGACCTGTGAATGTAAGACTGTTAACTGAATATGTGAACTTGTTGTGTTATAGGGTCAAGAGAACCACTATAGTTATTTTTGCACTCTGTTGCCAGCCTGAACTATTCAGTTGTATTTTTGATAGTAGTCTGCAGAGATATATTTTTTTGTATACTTTTGTACTAGACTGGAAGACTCATTTTGCACACTTGTGTACTAGCATCCTGATTTCAGTTGTCCACCTTGGAGAGGGGTTAGGCGCCAGTAGCTTAGGGTTATCAGTATCGCTACTGTGTGAATGTAACAGATTAATTTAGGCAGGTCTAAAGGGTTACGTAGTACAGAGCAGAGTGTTAGGGGTTACTGGTTTTTGTTTATCTATGGGGACTGCAGATACAGCAGAGAACAGTCCTTTCAGTGTCCCACTTCTTCTTAGCTAACCTCTTACTCTGTATACACTCCTGCACTTCCTCATTCCACCACCACGTCTCCACATCTCCTTTCCTTCCAGATGACACACCAAGTACTCTCCCACCTGTCTCTCTGATAACATTAGCTGTAGTTGTCCAGTCATTTGGAAGCACCTCCTGGCCACCCAGAGCCTGTCTCAACTCCTCCCTGAAAACCACACAATCCACTTCCTTTTTCAGCTTCCACCACTTTGTCCTACGCTCTGCCTTTGTCCTCTTCATCTTCCTCACCACCAGTCATCCTACACACCACCATCCTATGCTGTCTGGCTACACTCTCACCTACCACGACGTTGCAGTCACTGACCTCCTTCAGATTACACCTTCTACACAAGATGTAGTCCACCTGTGTGGTCCGACCTCCGCTCTTATAAGTCACCCTATGTTCCTGCTTCTTCTGGAAGAAAGTTTTCACTACAGCCATTTCCATCCTTTTTGCAAAGTCTACCACCATCTGTCCTTCTGCATTCCTATCCTGGAAACCGAACTTGCCCATCACTTCCTCATCACCTCTGTTCCCTGCCCCGAAATGTCCATTGAAGTCTGCACCAATCGCCACTCTCTCACCTCTAGGGATATTCTGCATCACTCCATCAAACTCACTCCAGAATTTCTCCTTCTCTTCTAACTCACATCCTCCCTGTGGGGCATAACCACTAACAACATTGACCATCACACCTTCAGTTTTTAGCTTCAGACTCATCACCCTATCTGACACTCTTTTCACCTCCATAACATTCCTAACAAACTCCTCCTTCAAGATAACTTGTACTCCATTTCTCTTGCCATCCACACCATGATTAAACAGCTTGAACCCTGCTCCAAAGCTTCTAGCCTTGGTACCTTTCCACCTGGTCCCCTGAACACATAGTATATCCACCTTTCTCCTCTGCTTCATGTCAGCCAATTCTCAGCACCGGCACCATGTGGGTCAACAGCACCAGTGGCGGTCGTTGTTAACCTGGGCTTCGACGGATCCGGTATGGAAGTCATATTCGTGATTCGCATGTTTGATTTGGCATAAGTTTTATGTTGGATGCCCTTCCTGACACAACCCTCTGCATTTATCCGGGCTTGGGACCCACCCAATGAGAACACTGGCTTGTCCCCCTTGGGGCTGCATTAGGGTTTTATGTGACCAATACCCAATATACAGAAGTCACATATAGTGTATTTGAAGTCTAAACTGGACATAAGGTAAGATACGGACCCTGGTTTTGTGACAGCACTGATTTGTTGCCATCATGGAAAAAAAATAAAAAATCACCTCCTTTTGTCATTTTTCAAAAGAAGAATCTTGTTAATCCAGGATATTTTTCTCATTCTAAAAAGATACTGACATTTCTTTCATTATAAAAACTTATTGCGTAATAAAAATGCGTGGGTGATGTTGACAACATCTTAGCCCAAGCCAGGATGGCTCTACTCTGATCTGCTGACCGGTACGCTGTGGTTGTTAACTGCCACTGCACCAAGTTCCCCACGTTCTCAGTGGGCCAGAGGGTGTGGTTTTCCACTTGGGACCTACCCTTGCGGGTAGAGTACAAAGGTTGACCCTTTCCATGCGGATCCACCTGACGTTCCATGTCTTAAAGGTCAAGCTAGTTTAAGACAGTCCACTGATTCCTGTTGCTCTGCCTCCACCGCTGCCCCAATTCATCGATGGAGGTCCTGCCTACACAGTTCCCCATCTACTTCATTCCTGTCGCCACAGGAGAGGCCTGCAATACCTGGCTGACTGGGAGGGAGCGGTCGTAAGCAACGCCAGATCTTTGTCACCACCTGTGGGTGGAGCCCCCATTCTCCTAGGTTTGGGCCTACCCTGGACAGACAGTCTGCCTGATTCTCCAGCCAAGGCACCTCACTGCTTTGAGGGACAGAAGGCATGAATTAGGTCACACCTACAGCTCATGCACAGGTCAGCAAAAGCAAGGGGAACCAAGGCCTCCCTGCCTGTTGATGTAAGTTGATGCAACTGTACTGTCCATCCTCAGCAGCACATGGTGACCTTGGAGGTGAGACAGGAATTTCTGTAGAGTGAGTTGGGCTACCCTCTACTCTACTCTAGCACATTGATATGCTGGGAAGCCCACCTGCTGCCCCTTTTCCTGCATCCTCTTGCACTGTTCCCCAGCCTACCAGCTATGCCTCTGATGACACCAGTTCAATTAGGAGAGAGAGATGAATGAAGTAAAAATAAATTTTAGCACAGAATATAAGTGGCGGCACGGTGCTGTGGTGGTTAGCACTCTCGCCTCACAGCAAGAGGGTTGCCGTTTCGATCCCGGGCGTGGGAGCCCTTCTGTGTGGAGTTTGCATGTTCTCCCCGTGTCAGCGTGGGCTCTCTCCGGGCACTCCGGCTTCCTCCCACAGTCCAAAGACATGCAGATTGGGGACTAGGTTAATTGGTAACTCTAAATTGTCCATGGGTGTGAATGTGAACGTGAATGGTTGTTTGTCTCTATGTGTCAGCCCTGCGATAGTCTGGCGAACTGTCCAGGGTGTACCCTGCCTCTCGCCCGATGTCAGCTGGGATAGGCTCCAGCCCCCCCGCGACCCTCAAGAGGATGAAGCGGTTAGAAGATGAATGAATGAATGAATGAATGAATGAATATAAGTGAACAGATTAACTTATTATTTGTGTTGGTTAAGGTTTAACAGAAGACTTTTGCATGTGGGCACCAGAGTGACATCTGAGCAGCAGCAAGATAAATCCTTCCATGAAGTCCAGACATTGGTGGTGGTGGTGGAGGGTGATGACTCTGAGGCTAATGACAGATGAGGCGAATGAGGCTGATGAATCTGTGAAGATTAGGTGGTGAAGGGGAGGTGGAGGTTACGCAGGACCGCAGCATTAAAGACCTACTGTTAATCAGCTGTTCGGACAGCTGATTCACGATTAACAGTAGTTAGAATAGAATAGAAGACTTTATTGTCATTGTACATTGCACAACGAAATTACGTGTAGTACCCTCGGCAAGATAACAACACAATAAAAAGGACAGACAGTATATAAATATAAATATAAAAAGACGTCAGTAAGGTATATAAAAACAATAAAGTGCGTGAGAGATATAGCAGCAGTATAAAAACTTTGATAAAAGAGGCAGCAGGCAGTGTAAAAACAGCAGCAAGGTGAGGTAAAGTGCAAAGGTGCAGTTCAAAGTGCAAAGGTCAGTTCCTCAGTTTGGGGCTGGTGTGTATGTGAGTGTAGGGGGGTTGATGGAGGCCACAGCCCTGGGGAAAAAGCTGTTCCTCAGTCTATTTGTCCTTGCTTTGAGGGCCCTGTACCTCCGTCCTGAGGGCAGGGGAGAGAACAGTCTGTGACCCGGGTGGGTGGGATCTGTGGCGATGCTGCTGGCCTTCCTCTGGAGGCGGCCAGCGTACACAGAGTCCAGGTCTGGGAGAGGACTTCCCACAATCCTCTGGGCTGTTCCTACCACCCGGGCCAAGTCCTTTCTGTCTTGTGCCGTGCAGCTGCTGTACCAAACGGTCATACCAAGACAGAGGATGCTCTCGATGGTGCTTCTGCAAAAGTTTGTCATTAGCCTGGAGGAGAGTCCGGCCTTCCTGAGCTTCCTCAGAAAGAAGAGTCTTTGCTGAGCCTTCTTTACTAAGGGCGTGGTGTTCAGAGCCCAGGTGAGGTCAGCTGTGATGTGGATTCCCAGGAACTTGATGTTGTGAACACGTGTGCTGTTCTTCTGGTCGTCCTGTAGTCTACAATGACCTTTTTTGTGTTGGCGGTGCTCAGGACCAGGTTGTTGTCCGAGCACCACCGGGCCAAGTTCACGATTAACCGTAGTTCACAATTAACAGTACAATGACAGCTAGAAATAGAGAGTGAGCATGTGTGCAAGGGGTGAATGGCATAAATTATGACAGATAAATTACAGGCCTGAGCATGAAAAAGATTAGTCTTCCTGACCGAACTTTGACTAGAGCTTTATTTACCAATGGGTCAGCGGACCCAGCCTGCTCCCCCTGGTGAGATTGCTCGGGCATCCACACCATCGAAGGGCCAGTCACAGCCTGTGAGTGACCTGTACCCTGGCCTGCAGATGTGTCTGTGGGTGCAGTCCCTGGCTGAGGAGGTATCCTTGTACTGGGAACATGTACAGGAGGGCCAGTGGAAGTATTTGAACCATTGCAGCCATGAACCCTAAGAGCCACAGGCACAGTCTCCAGGTGACCCTTACCCCCAGACAAAAATGTCATAGGCAGGCCCTGAAAGCCTCCTGTCTCTCCTCAGTAAGAGACACAGTGATGTTTCAGGAGACTATAATCTTCTGTCTGGGCATATAACAGCAAATCATTCAGATAATTTGGAATTTGAGTCCTTTTTGTCACAGAGGCCCAAGAACTGTACCCATGCACCTGCTGGAGGTGTGAGAGGCCAGCAAGATCCCGAAGGGGAGAACACAGAATTTGAAGATCCTCTTTTGCAGGTAAATCGTAGGAATTCCCTGTGACCCTCCTAGATGGGAATCAGAAAGTAGGTATCCCTGAGGTCTATGGTGGCAAACCAATTCACCCTGGGCATTGTCAACATTTTGAACTTCAGGAGATGGAGAGACCAGTTAAGGCCCCCCAGACTGAGAATTGTCCCTCATCTCCCATCTTTTTTCGGGAGGGGGAAACAGTGGCAATAGAACCCAGCCCGCTGATTCTCTGGCTCTACCTGACTGCTCTTTTCATCAGCAGGATAAAAGCCTCTGCCCCTGTGCTGCAGGTCTGTCACTGACAAAACCTTCACTGATCTTGACATGGGGGATTAGAGAAAACTGAAGCCCCCTGGATCATGGTTGAGACCGCCCAGGGGTCCACACTTGTTCAGAGATGGAAGGAATATGGTATTAAGCTGTTTCTCTTCTCATGATACTAGTGAATCCAAATTATCAAGGGGAATATGAATGGAGCCCTGTAACAGGAAATTCTTGAAAAAACTCCTTCTGACATCAGCCAGGACAAAGAGGATGAGACACAGATGGACGTACCAACAGGACAATGATCCAAAACATACTGCAAAGGAGACTGTCAAGTGGTTGCTATAACTGCATGTGTAACTAGATGCAGGAATGTCCTAACCGTAGATGCATGAATGTCTAGTGCATGAATGTCCTTTTAAATATTTGCTATTAATTTAGTTTTAAAAATGTCTTTATATATTTTGTTTCTGGCTTTAACATCTAGCCCAGGGACTGCAGCTAAAAACTAGCAACTTTGCTAACACTGGCATACTTACAGTTCTATGCATGTTTTACTGTCTATGACTGTAGATTAGTATGCATTGTCCTTGCTCAAGTAAACTCAATAAAGTAAAGTAAAGTTGCAAAAGATGAGGATAAAGGTGCTGGGTTGGCCCAGTCAATCACCAGACTGAAACCTTAGAGAACATTTGTTGATGGAAATGAAGATCAAGATTCATCATCAGGCCCCCTGCTGTCAGTGTGGAAGACTGCGCCAAAATATCACCTGAACACTGTGAGACATGAGTTACTTTGTGCAGGAAGTGTCTTGAAGCTGGTGTTTCAAGCAAAAGCTTCTACACCAAGTATTGAATAAATTTCATTTTGCTTGTTTAATATTTTTTTCCTGTGTCACTCCACTTTAATGTACATAACTTTATTTATTGATTGAAATGTTGTAAGGACAGAAAACATTTTTGGAGAGATGGGGATTAATGCACAGTAGATGGTAATAGTCTGAAAGAGGGAGGGAGACATAGCAAAAACAAAATGGGATGAGGGAGTGAATGATGTAATGGAGGGGATGATGATCAGGAGTTAGAGGGAAAAAACAAGCTGAGGGGAAAAAGTGCATAGAGAAAGACACGAGGAGGAGACAGAGGGAGGGCAACAAGATACACTGAACAAAAATATAAATGCAACACTTTTGTTTTTGCTCCCATTTTTCATGAGCTGAACTCAAAGATCTAAAACATTTTCTATATACACAAAAGACCATTTCCCTCAAATATTGTTCACAAATCTGCCTAAATCTGTGTTAGTGAGCACTTCTCCTTTGCCGAGATAATCCATCCCACCTCACAGGTGTGGCATATCAAGATGCTGATTAGA
>NC_065515.1:28808428-28820842 GCF_006386435.1 Epinephelus moara
TGGATTATCTCAGCAAAGGAGAAGTGCTCACTAACACAGATTTAGACAGATTTGTGAACAATATTTGAGGGAAATGGTCTTTAGTGTATATAGAAAATGTTTTAGATCTTTGAGTTCAGCTCATGAAAAATGGGAGCAAAAACAAAAGTGTTGCGTTTATATTTTTGTTCAGTGTAGATGATGGAAATTGAGAGATGAAGAGATAAATATCTCAGAGATAAATATCTCATCTCAAGAAAAGGTCATCTTAGAGCTTCTTGACCTCAGCAGCTCTCTGTTCAGCTCCACAATCACCTCCTCTGATGATGGTGGAGACACTAGAAGCAGCTGACCTCTGTATCTCTCCCCTCAACACCTCCTGCAGGTCAATGCCTGTTACTCCCCAGGCCATATTCATCAGAACACTGCTGTGCTGCCTCACTCTTCTCACTGTGACGCTCAATTTGTTGGTCATCATCTCCATCTCCCACTTCAGGCACAGACATTTTTCTCATAATATAACAGCTATTACTGTGTATGAGTTGCATTGATAGATTCTGTGTTTTTTATATATTGTATGCTAAAAAAGACGTCAGTACTTTCACTTGTAAATAAAAGTTTAATGTCACTGTAACAGTAATCATGATGAACATTTTCTTAATAATACCACCAAACTCCTTTAGTAGTTAATTCAGATAATGTGGATCTGATTGATTTTATAGAGATTTATTTTGCATGTAGGCTATAAATATAATTTGTCTTCATTCTCACAATTATCAGTGTGATCTAAACTAATTTTCACTGAGTATGAGGCTCTTATCATAATCTCCCTCTCCAGGCAGCTCCACACCCCCACCAATCTCATCCTCCTCTCTCTGGCTGTGTCTGACCTGTTTGTGGGCCTCGCAGTGATGCCACCAGCAATCATCAGCCTGCAGTCCTGTGGGTTTCTGGGTAAAATCACATGTGCTTTTTTGTACCTGTTGGGCTTCACTCTCACCTCTGCTTCTGTTGGGAACATGGTGCTCATATCAGTGGACCGTTATGTGGCTATTTGTGACCCTCTGCGCTATTCTTCCATGATAACACCAAGCAGAGTTAAAATCTGTGTGTCTCTGTGTTGGTTATGTGCTGTTATCTACAACCTTAAAATTCTTAAAGATCACTTTTCACAAATAGATTTGTCTAACTCCTGTGCTCAAGAATGTGTAGTTGTTATAAATTACATTTCAGGGCCAGTAGACTTGCTTCTGACCTTTGTTGGCCCTGTTACTGTGATCATAATTCTCTATATGAGAGTGTTTGTGGTGGCTGTGTCACAAGCACGTATCATGCGGTCTCAAATTTCAACTATTAAATCAAATACTGTGACTGTTAAGAAATCTGAGATGAGGGCTGCTAGAACTCTAGGTATTACTCTTCTTGTGTTTATACTTTGTCTCTGTCCATACTACATTAATTTTCTAGCAGGACAGAACACCACAGGTAGTATAGCTTCATCAGCTCAGAACTGGCTGTTCTATTGTAACTCCATGTTTAATCCTCTGATCTATGCCTTTTTCTACCCCTGGTTTAGAAAAGCGGTTAAAGTCATTGTCAGCCTTCAGATACTGCAGGCAGGTTCCCATGAGGCCAAGATCATGTAGAGAGAAACAGTATACTGTATATACACTGAATTCAGTCCAATTAATGGTGAAGTGAATTTGAACACAGTGAAAGCACAGTGTTGTAACATATAAATGTATTTATTTTAGGAAACCTATTCTGGATGTAAATGACTATACTTTTGAAACAACCTTTGCCAGTGAAGATGAGTTTTAACACTCTTGGTTTAGAAAAGCGATTGAATTATTTGCCAAAGGTATCTTGCTGATTTTCTTACTATTAGTGTAATTCAAAACTGAACAGTCTAATGATTGAGGTGCAGGAGCAACTTTAAATTGCAAAGACAGAATGAAAGACTACATTATGTGGGGGATCACATGACCAAGACCAAGATGGCTGTTAAGTAAAGACGTTCCCAACAACCGTGCACAACTGCATTTTTCAACCTAGACCCTATTTTCCTGTGTAAATTGATCAAAAAGACTTTTGAAATTGTTCCAGTATTGAGGGAGCCAGCAGCAGCCTACAGCCCCAAAATGAGCTGCAATGGAGGGACATGGGGCAACTACGTAAACACTGTCACTGTTCAGCAGCTCAGATTGTTATTATAAATGGCTGACATGTCTCTTTACCTTTCACTTGATTCGGTCTGTTTGTTATTGCCTCCTTAAGCAGAAGTCCATCCATCATCCATCCATCCATCTTGTAACCGCTTCATCCTCTTGGTCGCGGGGGGGGCTGGAGCCTATCCCAGCTGACATTGGGCGAGAGGCAGAGTACACCCTGGACAGGTCGCCAGACTATCGCAGGGCTGACACATAGAGACAGACAACCATTCACACTCACATTCACACCTAAGGACAATTTAGAGTTATCAATTAACCTAATCCCCAATCTGCATGTCATTGGACTGTGGGAGGAAGCCGGAATGCCCGGAGAGAACCCACGCTGACACGGGGTGAAAATGCAAACTCCGCACAAACACTGTATGTATTTATTTAAAGCCCCTACAAGGAACTTTCATTTTGAGTTGATTTTGGCGACCCTGTGGACAAAAGCAGTAGTGTTTTGCTGGAATGAAGCCTACATTTCCCATGAGCTCTAGCGCGTATTGTCGTAAAGACGCTTACCTGGCTCTCGCATGTGTTTGTTTTGGGGATGAATGAAACAACAAGACAGGAAAACTTTGCCCCCTTTGAACCCAGCTCACCTCTGCCGCGCCCCAGTTCCACCTCTCGGGCCTAAGCGCCACCGCCGCTGGGGTAAACGCAGCCATCGGCTGGTAAGGCTGAAGGCCTGTTTGGCGAGCACTTCCACGGCTTCTTGGACTGAGTATGGAGCGGTGCCTCACCTCTTTATTTCTCTGTACTCACTGGACCCTGTCGACGCCTGGCTGGTACCTGTCGTCGGCCCGGATGAGGTGTTCCAGCCCCACGGCCCCTGCTCTCCTCGCCCCTGCTGACGCGGGGTGAATCTGCGCAACCTGCGGCCTCTGTGTGTGGCTCCCCGGACAGCTAATGCCGTGGACCCGCCGGCTCCTGCCAGGATTGGGCTGGTAAATGCTAGATCGCTGGCGAACAAAACGTTTATCCTGAAGGATTTCCTGACTTCCCGAGGATTGGATTTTCTCTGTGTGACTGAGACGTGGCCGACTGTTGGTGAGTCCAGTGCTTTCACAGAACTTTTACCTGATGACTGCTGCTATTTTAACTCCCCGCGGACGTCGGGTTGAGGAGGAGGAATAGCGACTATTTATAAGAGTCACTATAAATGTAAGCAGCTAGGTAAGATGATGTGTGCCGTCTGAGTGCCGTAAATCGTTTCGTCCTGGAAGTGACCTGGGGCGGACCCGGAGACAGTTTCCTAAAGGTATGGATATACACTACATAGAAATAGCTTATCTTCACACCAATGGTCTCATTTGCTGTTGTAGGTCACGCACAGATATCAGCAGAAACGAGAGACTTTTGCATATCCAGTTAAAAGTTCCTTGTAGCGGCTTTAAAATAGGGACAATACATATTGATGAACATTTAACATGTGAATATGCAAGATTATGGCCAGCAGCTAATTTCCATCTCTAGTCCCTTTGGCAGGTTGTTGTTAACTACATGAAATCAATCAGACAACAACAGTAACAACAAGTACAAAGAACAAAATCTACACAATAAGCAAACAGATGACAATAAACAATGTTGCTCATGACAGGCCAGAATCTGAGGGACCCCAGGATTTCAAAGTGAAGTTTGAAAGTGCATTAGTGCTAAAGTGCCAAGGTATTGCACACACGTTGTTTGCTTGACTTACAATGAACATCAAGGAATGTAATTACTATGACCTGCTCCAATAACATGAAGTGTGCCTTATTTGTTCAGTGTTTTACATATTATTGTCTTTATTCCTAGCATTTTATGTGTTCTTATGAAGTGTACAGTGTTGTTGTCATCTTTGTTTTAATGTATTTTTAAGTCTTGTATTTGCCATCACACTTGCCCAGGGACTGCAGTTGAAAATGAGCAAGGATGGCTGAATTGGCATATTTACAGAAATGTTTATTAACGTGCATTGTCCCTGTAACTTTAAACTGAATGAATAAATACATCGAATCATCACACAGTGCACGTTTGTGCTGCTTAGCGAAATGGCATTCAGGTAACATATGAAACTGAACTCACATCCAGGCCTTCTTGGAGGTATTCCTCTTCCCGGTGAAGAGGTTGTCATTGGCAACCCGCAGGTCGATAAGTCTGAGGACTTCGTCGTTGGTCCCTGTTGAATAAGACATATATCAGACCTGTCAGTCTACCTACGAGCTATTAAATGTTATTCCACTCACGTGTGTGTGTGCGCGTGCATGCGTGGTGTTATATCAACACATGTGGTTCTGGACATGAGCAGCTGCACATTTAACAGCCACACATCACCGACAGTCCGCTGAACAACGCTACGGGTTGTGAATGAAATAAACTTAATTACAACATGACAGTCTTGCACGAAATATCATTTACGTTACTCTTTGTAGTCACATAGGCATGTGAATTACAGCGTTTCATTGCAAAGACTGCATGTAATGGGTACTTACACTTGCATTGTTTCTCCGCCATCTCGTTCAAATGAGCCAGATGTAGGGGGCGGGTATTTATACGTCAGGGCCTCAAGCTGAAAAAGACTTCCTGTTAGGAACCTCTCGTGTTACCTTACTCATCGCACCTAACAGATCCCTCCTAACTCCTAACGCTAACTCCTTACTGGCAGGAAAAAGAGACATGAGACGGCCTTAAAGATGGCGGACCTCAAACAACTTCTGGTTCAAGTAAGGAGTTAGGAGCTCGCAGTATAATATTAAGACACTTGGGACGTACCCCCGGTGGTGTGTAATCAGGAACAGGTGAACTTAATTGTCTTAATGAGGTGGACGTGGCTGATGCTGAGGCAGGGGAAAACCAAATCTCGAAAAATATGTAAGGGATAATGTATAATGAGCCGGTGAATACTGGGAAAATAACTCCCGACATGGGAATAGAACCCTGACACACAGCTGAGGGGTTCTATTCACCTGAAGGGAGTTGTTTTCCCAGTATTCACTGGCTCATTATACATTATCCCGCTCATTACACGGCTAACTATCAGTTAAATAAATAATTTGAGACAGAATATTGATTAATTATACGATTTTTATTGATTCATAAATTAAATCGGGAGGAGAGAAAAAAAAACTGCCAGCAACGGCTGAATCTGCGCTACAATAGCTACAGGGAATCAAGAAAAAATGAAAAGCAGCGTCCCTAGCAACGCTGGGCTACATAGCAACGGTCATTAAACAGTAATATCAGACCTCTGAATGCCGCGACTGACCAATCAGAATACAGCATTTAATAGAGCCGTGTAATAAATATATGTATATAAAAATGTGTCAATAAAACTTCAGCTATACTTTGTTAGAGATCTATAATGCTCTTATATCATCCACAATTATGAAAATGCATATTCACTCTTGCTAATAAAGACTCATAAGCATATAAATCTAAAGTTTATCCTTAGGTTTTATTAGAATTTAATTGTGACATGTATGGCATACCACAGACTAAAGCATTTTGTTAAACCTCAGTAGTTGTAATTATTTTCTAGTTACAATTTTCTTCTGAAAGTTGTAAGAGATTCAACTGTCCCTGGTCCCTGTGCTGAAAATAGGGGTAGAGTAAGTTTGTGACTTAAAAAAGTTAACACACATGAACACTGCAATAACTGAATTCAATTTAGTTCTTGAGATTTTTGCTCTTTTAAGTTAAATATTGGAACACCCAAACCCTCTCTTTGATCTGCAATTTGAACGCATGATACAGCAGCACTGTATCTGCTGCAGTTTTATATATAACCATGCTGGTTACAAAGACTTAAGGGTTTTATGTGACCAATACCCAATATACAGAAGTCATATGTAGTATATTTGAAGTCTAAACTGGACATATTGAAGTGAGATGCGGACCCTACTTTTGTGACTCTGAAGCACTCATTTGTTGCCATCGTGGGGGAAAAAAATCACCTCCTTTTGTCATTTTTCAACAGAAGAATCTTGTTAATCCAGGATATTTTTCTCATTCTAAAAAGGTACTGACATTTCTTTCATCATTAAAACTTGCATAATAAAGATGCGTGGGTGATGTTGACAAAATCTTGTGTGTGTATATACACACACATATGTATGATGTGAACCATTTTACTTTTAAGAAGTGAAGATGATAGGGTCAAAGGAATGAAGTGCAGGAGTGGCCTTAACATTGCATCCTGGAGAAGGAGGTTTCCTTCCTGTCTGTCCAGGCGTTCATCTGCCACTGCTGCTGGACCTGGGCCCAAGCCAGGACGGCTCTACTCTGATCTGCCGACCGGTACACCATGGTTGTTAATTGCCACTGCACCAAGTCCCCCACCTACCAAGTGGGCCAGAGGGTGTGGTTTTCCACCTGGGACCTACCCTTGTAGGTAGAGTACAAAGGTTGACCCGTTCCACATCTTAAAGGTCAAGCCAGTTTGAGACAGTCCACTGGTTCCTATTGCTCTGCCTCCACCGCTGCCCTAATTCATTGATGGAGGTCCTGCCTACACAGTTCCCCACCTACTTCATTCCTGTCGCCACAGGAGAGACCTGCAATACCTGGCTGACTGTGAGGGAGCATCTGTGAGCAACACCAGATCTCTGTCACCACCTGTGGGTGGTTCCCCCATTTTCCGGGGTTTGGGCCTCCCCTGGACAGACAGTCTGCCTGATTCTCCAGCTAAGGCACCTGCACTGCTTTGAGGGATAGAAGGCGTGAATATGGTTACACCTACAGCTCATGCACAGGTCAGCAAAGGCGAGGGGAAGCAAGATCTCCCACCCTCTTGATGTAAGTTGCTACAGCTAGAGCATGAAAAAGATTAGTCTTCCTGGCCGAACTTTCGCTGGAGCTTTATTTAGCGACGGGTCAGTGGACCCAGCCTGCTCCCCCTGGTGAGATTGCTCGGGCATCTGCACCATTGAAGGGCCAGTCATAGCCTGTGAGTGACCTGTACCCTGGCCTGCAGATGTGTCTGTGGGTGCAGTCCCTGGCTGAGGAGGTATCCTTGTACTGGGCACATGTACAGGAGGGCCAGTGGAAGTATTTGAACCATTGCAGCCATGAACCCTAAGAGCCACAGGCACAGTCTCCAGGTGACCCTTACCCCCAGGCAAAAATTTCATAGGCAGGCCCTGAAAGCCTCCTGTCTCTCCTCAGTAAGAGACACAGTGGTGTTCCAGGAGACTATAATCTTCTGTCGGGGTATATAACAGCCAGTCATTTAGATAATTTGGAATTCTGAGTCCTTTTTGCCACAGAGGCCCAAGAACTGTACCCATGCACCTGCTGGAGGTGTGAGAGGCCAGAGGGATCCCGAAGGGAGGGGGAAACAGTGGGAATAGAACCCAGCCCGCTGATTCTCTGGCTCTACCTTCCTGACTGCTCTTTTCATCAGCAGGGTAAAAGCCTCTGTCCCTAACACCCCCCTGTGCTGCAGGTCTGTCACTGACAAAACCTTCACTGATCTTGACATGGGGGATTAGAGAAAACTGAAGCCCCCTGGATCATGGTTGAGACACCCTCGGGATCCGTGCTTGTTCAGAGATGGAAGGAATATGGTATTAAGCTGTTTCTCTTCTCATGATACTAGTGAATCCAAATTATCAAGGGGAATATGAATGGAGTCCTGTAACAGGACATTCTTAAAAAAAATCCTTCTGACATCAACCAGGACAAAGAGGATGAGACCCAGATGGACGTACCAACAGGACAATGATCCAGAACATACTGCAAAGGAGACTGTCAAGTGGTTGCAGAAGATGAAGATAAAGGTGCTGGGATGGCCCAGTCAATCACCAGACTGAAACCTTCTAGAACATTTGTTGATGGAAATGATGATCAAGATTCATCATCAGGCCCCCTGCTGTCAGTGTGGAAGACTGCGCCAAAACATCACCTGAACACTGTGAGACATGAGTTACTTTATGCAGGAAGTGTCTTGAAGCTGGTGTTTCAAGCAAAAGCTTCAACACCAAGTACTGAATAAATTTCATTTTGCTTGTTTAATAGTTTTTTCCTGTGTCACTCCACTTTATTGCACATAACTTTATTGACTGCAATGTAAGGACAGAAAACATTTTTGGAGAGATGGGGATTAAAGCACAATAGATATTGATGGTTTGAAAGAGGGAGGGAGACGTAACAAGAATAAAACGGAGTGGGGGGAGTGAATGATGTAATGGAGGAGATGATGATCAGGAGTGAGAGGAAAAAACAAGCTGAGGGGAGGAAGTGCATAGGGAGAGACAAGAGGAGGAGACAGAGGGAGGGCAACAAGATAGATGATGGAAATGAAGAGGTTAAGAGATAAATATCTCATCTCAAGAAAAGGTGATCTGGGAGCTTCTTGACCTCAGCAGCTCTCTGTTCAGATCCACAATCACTTCCTCTGATGATGGTGGAGACACTAGAAGCAGCTGACCTCTGTATCTCTCCCCTCAACACCTCCTGCAGGTCAATGTCTGTTACTCCCCAGGCCATATTCATCAGAACACTGCTGTGCTGCCTCACTCTTCTCACTGTGATACTCAATTTGTTGGTTATCATCTCCATCTCCCACTTCAGGCACAGACATTTTTTCTCATAATATAACAGCTGTTACAGTGTATGAGTTGAATTCATGGATAGATTCTGTGTTTACTAGATATTGTATGCTAAAAAGACGTCAGTACTTTCGCTTGTAAATGAAAGTGTAATGTTCAGTATACTTTTCTGTTTAAATTTGTCACTACAACAGTAATCATGATGAACATTTTCTTAATAATACCACCAAACGTCTTTAGTTAGTTCGGATAATGTGGATCTGATTGATTTTATAGAGATTTATTTTGCATGTAGGCTATAAATATAATTTGTCTTCATTCTCACAATTTCAGTGTGATCTAAACTAATTTTCACTGAGTATGAGGCTCTCATCATAATCTCTCTCTCCAGGCAGCTCCACACCCCCACCAATCTCATCCTCCTCTCTCTGGCTGTGTCTGACTTGTTTGTGGGCCTCGAAGTGATGCCAGCTGTAATCACCATCCTACAGTCCTGTGGGTTTATGGGTAAAATCACATGTGCTTTTGTGTACCTGTTGGGCTTCATCCTTACCTCTGCTTCTGTTGGGAACATGGTGCTCATATCAGTGGACCGTTATGTGGCTATTTGTGACCCTCTGCGCTATTCCTCCATAATAACACTAAGCAGAGTTAAAAGATGTGTGTCTCTGTGTTGGTTATGTGCTGTTATCTACAACCTTATAATTCTTAAAGATCACTTTTCACAAATAGATTTGTCTAACTCCTGTGCTCAAGAATGTGTAGTTGTCATAAATTACATTTCAGGGGCAGTAGACTTGCTTCTGACCTTTGTTGGCCCTGTTACTGTGATCATAATTCTCTATATGAGAGTGTTTGTGGTGGCTGTGTCACAAGCACGTATCATGCGGTCTCAAATTTCAACTATTAAATCAAATACTGTGACTGTTAAGAAATCTGAAATGAGGGCTGCTAGAACTCTAGGTATTACTCTTCTTGTGTTTATACTTTGTCTCTGTCCATACTACATTAATTTTCTAGCAGGACAGAACACCACAGGTAGTGCAATTTCATCATCTCAGAACTGGCTGTTCTATTGTAACTCCATGTTTAATCCTCTGATCTATGCCTTTTTCTACCCCTGGTTTAGAAAAGCGGTTAAAGTCATTGTCAGCCTTCAGATACTGCAGGCGGGTTCCGGTAAGGCCAAGATGTAGAGAGAAACAATATACTGTATATACACTGACTTATTCTATAAAGGGGAATTCAGTCCAACTAATGGTGAAATGAATTTGAACACAGTGAAAGCACAGTGTTGTAACATATAAATAGATTTCCTATTAAAATAAATACATTCTGGATGTAAATGACTATACATTTGAAACAACCTTTGCCAGTGAAGATGAGTTTTAACACCCTTGGTTTAGAAAAGTGATTGAATTATTTGCCAAAGGTATCTTGCTGGTGTGCTTACTCTTAGTGTAATTCAAAACTGAACAGTCTAATGACTGAGGTGCAGGAGCAACTTCAAATTGCAAAGAAAGAAAGAAAGACTACATTATGTGGGGGATCACATGACCAAGACCAAGATGGCTGTTGAGTAAGGACATTTCCAACAACCATGCTCAACTTAAAGGATAACTTCGGCATTTTTCAACCTAGACCCTATTTCCCTGTGTAAATTGATCAAAAAGACTTTTGAAATTGTTCCAGTAATGAGGGAGCCAGCAGCGGCCTGCAGCCCCAAAATGAGCTGCAATTGAGGGACATGGGGCAATTAAACACTGTCACTGTATGTCCATTAAAAGTGGTTATTTTTGCCACAGAACAGCTCAGATTGTTATTAGAAGTGTCTGACTTGTCTCTTCACCTTTCACTTGATCAAGTCTGTTTGTTATTGCCTTCTTAAGCAGAAGTCTAGTTCTGAAATATCACGAGATATTACAAGATGTCACTTGGAAAATAGTGGAAAACTGTGAGTTCTGGAGAAAGTATAGTAATCAGAGTAGTTTAGAGTAAATATTAAGTGTTACCTAAAAGATATTAGTAGAGTATACGCATACACATTTTCACTTCAACCTCGTCACATATTGACGTGCTTAGTGATGGACTTTCCACGTCCACATACGTCGTGCAAGGTACCCTGGGTGTGTTGGTTGTTGATGTTCTGGGACACCGTGTCAGGTTTTGCCTGTTACATGCATTGTCTGATTTCAAGATACACTTCGTTTACACAGGAAATGTTACATTTTTACATACATTCTCTGTCAAAATAAATGCACTACGTCGGTACAAGACCACAAATTAGACGTTTGTTATTCCTTCAACAACTAATGCACATGGTTGGGTTTAGGTAAAAAGAACAGGGTTTGGCTTTAGAATCCTGCAGGACACAAACACCGCCTTTCTCGGGTGAAAGTGGGTGTTTGTTGGACCCCTCCACTAACCTCCTGCCCACCCCACTAGGACTTTGGTCACCTTAACTTTCGTCCTTGTCCCGCTGCATTTCCCCCTGACACCGCCAGGCACCATTAAACTATAACAGCAACCAGCCATATATCAAGCCGACATTAAAGGATGCCTTTTTTTCGTTGGTTTCTGACGCCGCAAGTTACTGCCCAAGTGCCGGATTTCGACATCTTCGGAGTGAGACCAGGCTCGCATTAATTTACACATGTGCACCCATATTTTTTAGTATAATAGCTGCATAGAATATATACATATATATATACACACAGTGGAAACCGCTTATAGCGATCTGTCCGGGTCAAATTGATTGCATAGAAGAGCGGACAAAGAGAGAAAAAGGGAAAAAAATGGAAGCAGAGGGTTACCAGGACATGAAGCAGGGAGACCATGGAGTTCTAGAGTTGTTGTGACCGTCTGACCACAGAGGAAAAATGCCTATGTTGTAAAGAGTGGTTCGTGTTGTGCATTTCCGACCTGTGCCAACAAAATGAGGAGCTACACTCTGAGCAGCTGTCATAGACTTTGGGTCCGTCCCAAGTCTCTTAAATTACTGCTAGTGCTACTGCTAGCCGACTTTGCTTGCTGTTTAGCCCCTCCCACCTAGGAAAAAATGTGAGGAGCTAGTGCTAGGAACGATGAGCGAGCATTGTCAGTTTAAGAGACATGAGACGTCCTTTCCACTGTAGCGTCACGTGAAGCGACGTCCATTTCTGATGACGGCGGCACAGCTGGATCTGCTGCTATATTTGCTGATCAAAATTATATTCGCTGATCAAAGCCGTAACACCGTCATGACTTTGGTCACACAGTTTTGCATGTATTACCATTGTTATTGAGTCATTTGCCAAAGTTTGTGGCAATTAAAGAACGGTATGTAGCCCTGCCACTGTCACTGTGATGAGCATCATTATCATTATTATTATCACTATTACTAAATCCACTCACCATCATTCAGCAAGTCAGCTGCTGAGTGAATCAGAGATCAGACCTGTCAGTCTGCCCCAATCAATCAATTTTATGTATAGAGGCCAATATCACAAATCACAATTTGCCTCACAGGGCTTTACAGCATACGACATCCCTCTGTCCTTAGGACCCTCGCAGCGGATAAGGAAAAACTCCCCAAAAAACCCTTTAACGGGGAAAAAAACTGGTAGAAACCTCAGGAAGAGCAACTGAGGAGGGATCCCTCTTCCAGGACGGACAGACGTGCAATAGATGTCGTACAGAACAGATCAACATAA
>NC_065515.1:28821059-28940570 GCF_006386435.1 Epinephelus moara
TTCTCCGCCATCTCGTTCAAATGTGCCAGATGTAGGGGGCGGGTATTTATACGTCAGGGCCTCAAGCTGAAAAAGACTTCCTGTTAGGAACCTCTCGACCATCCTAGCTCGTAGCTGCTTAAAGCTTGCTGCTAGCTCCTAGCGCTAGCTCCTCGCTGCACAAATAAGAAACTTGGGACGGCCTAGAAGATGGCGGACCTCGAACGACTTCCAGTTCAAGCGAGGAGCTAGCAGTAGCACTATAAAATAAGAGACTTGGGACGCACCCTTTGTTGGCTATGGATGTGGTTAAGTTTTGGCTAGTTGTGCTATAAATTGATTCAATTTCAATTGAATTCAATTTTATTTATATAGCTGAAAATCACAATTCACGATTTGCCTCAGAGGGCTTTACAGCATATGACATGAAGCTCAGCGTAAATTCAATCAGGAGGACCTCTCTGTGCTCATTCATTCACAATTCCTTCTCTCTCACTCTCACTGCTTCCTCCAATCAGCTGCCTCCGGGCGTGCACTCTTCTAGCTGTCCTATCGTAATTAGCCACGACCTCCAGCAGCCAATCAGGTATCACTACGAGATTTTAAATCTGTTCTCTCCTCTGCCGCTTTCAGCTGTCATTCTAGGCAGAATCGCCGCAGACAATTGCTCACCTTACCTTTTTCCTGCAGTCTATTGCTGATTGTACAGCCTTGTGCGTTTCCTCAGCAGCAGCGGAATCATCTCTCATTCATCAAGTCCTCCAGTTCAGGCTATTTCACCTGTCTATAAGTCATATTGTCAACGCGCTCTTCTGCCTCCGTTTCCTTCTTCAGTCTTGAGCTCAGTGTCGCGTACGGATTCAAGATGTGGGCCCAAACTACACGCACATTATTTGTTTCTCCGGGACACGTTACGTACGCCCGGATCGCCACACGCCGTCCCCCGTTACTCCGGCCAAGCTTCCACGCGCACCTTGCTTCTTCAAAGTGAGCATATTAAGCAGGCACACTATGCCCTCCGTTCTCAATGGTATTCGCTTTAAGCTAAGCGATTTTTCCTCTTCGTCTTCATTCTTAAAATAAATAAACTCACGTGCGCATCATGCCGTTATCTTACCACACTTCCTGTATCATTTTAATCATAAGCCCTTCAGTGATCCTCCAGTGGGGTTGTGTGGGTTTTTCAGGTGACCGAGAATATACTTCTAGCACAATCAATTAAATATGCCTCATTGCAGCATTCATATTTATTTGCATTCCCTTTCTTTCAGGAAACACAGCGTAGCTCGCATGCTTGTCATCAGCAAGCACGTGCTCTCACAACAGCTGCTTCATCAGGTGGCATTATTAAAAAAATAAATAAATAAATACTCAAAGGATAAGTATGGCGGCTTCTATTGCAGTACCATTCCTCCATCTGCCTGATTCTTGTCATTTATCTTATTTAGAACTCGGCCGCCTGGATCATCACCTGTATCTAATTATCTAAAAATTGGCATATTCACTCTATCTGGACACTGTGCTCTAGCCTATATTTGTTCCTATGTTGATGTTTCGTTTTAATGATGCCTGACTGATCTTTTCTCCCATGCTCTGCAGGTGACCTTGGGTGTCTTGAAGATGCCTCCAAATACAATGTATTATCATTATTATTATGATTATTATGATTATTATTATTAGCATTATTATTATCATCATTATATGGACAGTAACACAGAAGCAGCCATTGGCACGTCTCGGGCTCCCTCCACCATTATCATGCACATTAAAAAAGGGTCAGTAAGTCTGCTCCTGCAGGGCTTTTATTTAGTAAGATTTATTTCACCTAGTAGTGACAATGTTTTGAACCACCATTCTGACACACACTGTGGTCATGACGGCTGGGGCTCAATCATCTGGTTCGCTCTATTCTACTCTATTAAGAGGTCCTCGCAAGCAGCCCCTTCCTGGCGGCGCTCCAAGCGTTCTCTCCTTGCGCTATTTTAATTGTCACGTTTCCAGTCTGTCTGCAGTTCAATGGCATGCACACTGATCAGTTCTGGTAATCACAGTTCCCAGTTGTAAATGGTCTAACTTAATTCGAGCTGTCCTTCATAATTATATCCATCACAGATTCACCATTCACGATGTCATCCATGAATCGGCCCGGAACATGCCTCAATCCTGTCATGCAGAGCAGTATGCAGGACAGCCTCTAATCAGCCCAATCTTTTCCTGTTTTCACGCACTTTAAGGTCATGTATAGTAGTTGTCAACTCATTTGAGCTCAGCAAGTAGCTGCGTGATCGCCCTCTCATGCTTGGCATCATTGCACCATGACGCTCCGTTGTTTTAGCAGTGATCCAGAGCATCATTCGTCGATTGCCTGCAGGGGAAATGTAGCCGGTCAGCATACACGCGAAGATGCCCATGCAATCTCTAATCCTTTTAGTGACACTTGTCCAGTTCAGTGGCAGGGCTTTTATTATAGGACCATTACATCTAATTGGGCAATAATCTCGATCCACTTATTGTTGAGATAGATGCATCTAGCTTTGCATTTCCCAATCAGTTTGGAAATATCATTAAGGCCGAGCAATATAGGGAGGAAGAAAATAAATAAATTAATTAATCTCTTAAAAAATAAATAAATAAATAAATAAATAAATAAATAAAGTGATCTAATAATATACACAGACAAGGATCTTATCTTCTTTTGAAAACTTGCAGCAATCCTCAAACACACTGTCAGCAGCGGGGCCCTTGGAGGCTGCTAAGCATGATTGGTTCAAGACACACCTGAAACACGCATTGGTTATGGCTAAGTGGCTAAGTTTCTATTGCAAGTACTCAATCAGCTTCACTATCACTTGCAGCATTGTCAGACATAGCCGGTCTTTTCTGGACACATTTTCCCTACAAATGCATCATCCTAATGTTTTAGCCAAGCTATGGCATTTTAAATTGCATAAAGTAGCCTTGCGGCTAACAGACTCTCCCCTACTCACGCTAAACCAGGTAATCAGAAACACCTAACTATGTCAGTTTTACCAAATAAAACCAGTAGCATGGCCACCTGACCTTTTTCAAGCTTTTCTGGCCATTGGTGACCCTATGTCAATCATCATAATTCCAACTGCCACGATAATTGACACGGCAGAATTTTGAGCGGGTAGCAAGCACCCACTGGTTTTTGGGGGGAGCTAGGTATGGCTCCATTTTAGCTCCGATTCATAAATCAAATTTCTGCTCTCCAAATTCTCACTAAGTCATTCAAATAGCTGGTGGTGGTCTTCCGTAGTTTTCTCATCTGCTACCTTCAATCAAATCTCAGTTACCCACCTTCATATTAGATGGAGTCACAGTCATGCATCAGCCATTCGCCATTTCTGTTTGGTTTTCATATTGCTATCGCATCATTGCTGGCCTGAAATTTGCTTGTTGTTCAGTCCTATTTTCCTTGCACTCGTTTATATGTTTCCAATTCCGTCTGCCGCAGTTCGGTTAGGATGGCTGTCATTATCACACGTTCCCTCAATACCCATGCTCTACGCGTGTCATGCCGTTGCTCAGTCATCCATGGCCCTCTAACTACATGCTGCATGCACGAACACCCGCTAATCCGCTAACTGCTCACCTATCGTTTTATAATCCTCAATCATACATCACCCATGAATATTCCATTTTGGTTATATGATCACAATTTCTATCTGCTGTTTCTCTATCTGCTGGTCCTGGGACATATTCTGCGTATTCATTTTTCAAGATGGCCATGAATTAATGCAATTTTAGTGGTTCCTTTCCTTTATCCTTGTTTGCCTTATCATGCTGCGGACTCATTTACATGGTCTTCGGGACCTCACGCAATGCACAATCAAGGTTGTGGGACCTCATGCTGTATGCACTAACAACTTCGGTCTTCGGACCTCATGTATTTGCTTTATCATGTTCTGCGGGACCTCATCCTGTATGCACTATCAACTTCGGTCTTCTGACCTCATGCAAATGCTCTTTCATGTTCTGTGGGACCTTATGCTGCATGCTCTAACACCCCTGGTCTTTGGGACCTCATGCAAATGCTCCATCATGGTCTGTGGGACCTCATGCCATGCACCCACACCAAGGTCATTGGACCGCCTCAGAAGCCGGAGTGCCCATGCAACACTTAATTTTCTTTGGTCAGAGGGACCCACTTAATTTCTGTTTTGTCATATCGGACGTAATTTATGTTTGGTCACCGGAACTTATTTTAATTTCATTCATTAATTTATTCATTCTCTAACCGCTTCATCCTCTTGAGGGTCGCGGGGGGGCTGGAGCCTATCCCAGCTGACATCGGGCCAGAGGCAGGGTACACCCTGGACAGGTCGCCAAACTATCGCAGGGCTGACACATAGAAACAAACAACCATTCACACTCACCTTCACACCTATGGTCAATTTAGAGTTATCAATTAACCTAATCCCCAATCTGCATGTTTTTGGACTGTGGGAGGAAGCCGGAGTGCCCGGAGAGAACCCACGCTGACACGGGGAGAACATGCAAACTCCGCACAGAAGGGCTCCCACACCCGGGATCGAACCGGTAACCCTCTTGCTGTGAGGCGACAGTGCTAACCACCACACCACCGTGCCGCCCTTTATTTTAATTTATCCATTTTATTTAAGTTGGTCTTCCGACCTTAATTTCTGTTTGGTCAAGAGACCTTTTATTTTGTTTCGGCCTGCCGACCTTTTATTTGTTTCTACTGATGGTCCTTAGGACTCCAGCTATGCACCCAGGTCTACGGGACCTCACACTCGTACACAGTAATTTCTTTTCGGCCGTCGGGCCATAATTTCTGTTTGTCAAGATGACTTAATTTCTTTTTGGTCGCCGGACCTTATTTTACTTTCACCATTTTATTTGAGTTGGTCTTATGATCTTAATTTTTGTTCGGTCTAATGACCTTTATTGATGTTTGGTCTTTTTGATCTTTTATTATTTTCCGCACTTATAGGCCCAGGTCATTAGGACTTCGCACCAGTCACATTAATCTCAGTTTGGTCTTCAGACCCTTAATTTCTGTTGCTGTCATGCTAAATCTGCTGACTTTAATTTATTTTTGGTCGCTGGACCTTTGCCTTCTGTTTGCATTACATTAAGTTGGTCTCCTGACCTTAATTTCTGTTTGGTCTTACGATCTTTCATTTCTGTTGGTCGTTATTGACCTTTTATTTTGTTCAACCTATAGACACCACGGCCTCCAGATTTATGCCCATCCCTAGCCTCCCCCCTCCATATGACCTCTTCACCTGCCACTGCATTTCACCCCTGGCTCCTTTTCGGTGGTTAGACCTCTCCAAGCCTCCCTCTGCCACTTTCCTTTTCCATACTTATCTCACATCCTGTGCTTTCTAGACAGCAGTCCCTAACTGTTGTCCCAGTCTCATCCCTACCATATGTTCTCATTAAGATTAAACTTCCCCATTCAAGAATCATGCAGGCCATCTAATCTGTTCATTCACATTTCACTGCCTCCTCGTTTCAGTTTGTTTCATGTTTACTTCACAATGCATTCCCTCCTAATCTTTATTTGCTTGTTTCGTTAGTAGCCTGTTACCTTCTGGTAAGGTAAGGATTGCCTCTCGTCAAACGGTTTGTCGTCCTTCTCTCTCTTTACACTGTTTTGGGGGGGTTCTAGTGTTGCACGATATACCGGTACTAAAATAGTACCGCGGTACTAGAGTATTCCAAACGGTACGGTAATAACAAGAAGCATCACCAACACGTAATGAATATGTAAACAATAAAATAAAAACCTCTGCTGCCTCTCTCTCTTTCTCTCTCCTCATCCACTCTTCATGCATACACACCTTCACAAATAAATACAGTGGCAATAGAATTCAAAGTCCATTCCAGATCTACCAATAAATTTGTATTTATACTCTGATATTAATACACAAAAAAGTGTAATCACAATCATTTTCTTAAAAATACAATTTCAGTTTGGCTGAACACAAACCAACAGTAGGTGTAATGCCAGTATTGTCCATATTTACCCCTATTTGGGGTAATGAACAGTTTGCACCTGGTAAAAAGGATGGAGAATTTAGATCATGGTGTGTAAAAGGTATTCAGAAAATGATGGACCTTTATGTAGATGGAGTTTTGCTCTTTTTTTTGATCAGTTATGTCAGAACTATCAAATCCCTAAAAAACATTTCCTTAAAAACCTACAGTTAAAAAGCTACATGTCATCAAAATTTAAAAGAATAATGAGTATACAGCCTTTATCAAAACTGGAGAAGATAACGCTTGCATATTAGGAAAGGGAAGGACCCTGTATCTAAATACTACAGCTCATTAGTGGCAGTTGATGTAAAAGAAGATATTGATGTGACAGATTGGAATGTGGCTCTTAAACAACAACAGTGTATGTAAAAAAAACAGACAAAAATTCAAGGTTTAAATGACATCAATATAAATGCTTAATGCAAATCTTCATCACTCCTGTCAGACTTCATCATATGTTTGCTAATATTCCTGTTGATTGTACCAAGTGCTCGAATGAGAAAGGCACTCAATGTCTAAAGGAATGTCCAAAAATTCTAAACTCTAGGCAGATATTATAAAATGTTTGTCAGAGGTGTTTAACACCAATGCCAAACTGTGTGTGCTTGGAATATATCCAGAGGTCTTAATTTAAACACAGAAACAGACTGAACTTCTGGAATTTGGACTTCTCCAAGCCAGGAGAGCTATTGCATTATGTTGGAAGAGTATGGATGGCCCATTATTGAGAATGAGGATAAAGGAACTATTGGAGTGCATAGGTCTAGCCTGGAAATCCAGACCCAAATCTAGAAAGATTTAGGGTCTGGCTATGAGTAATGCAAATGGCCCAACTCGAGGGACGGCACCAAGCATGCATTTGTAAATATCACTGCACCCAATTGGATAACACTACGACCAATCAGAACAATACACGGGGTGACATATCCAGAGCGCTACCAGCGAAGCTAACTGGTAGATTAGACTCTTGCCGTTTCCGGTCAGCAAAACAGCAAAAACGTCCTTCTTGCAAAGGAAAGACTCGAGCGCCATCTTCTGTTCCTCTTTTAGAGAAAAAGCCAAGTCTAACTCGTTCATTGTAGCGGCCAAAGCCGTTTCAAACAACTGGTGTTCATCCGTAGCCATCTTGCAATGTTTACTGACTGATTGCGGACTTCGGCGTCGCAGCGCTGTCGTCATCTGTTTAGCTCGCCTCTGGCCCGCCTATATCAGATACACCGATGTGATTGGTGCAGCTCAGTTTCATGGGCATAGGTAATGAGCATCATTACTGATTGCCAGAGTGACTCGCTGAGCAAATTCAAACTGTGCTCTCGCGAGAACTCTGGATTTCCGGGGTAGCATAGGTCTGGAAAGACTAACTTATATTTCTAAGGGCACCCGGAAAGACTTTTTTTCAGCTCTGGAAACCATTTATGAACATTATGAAAGGAGAAAATGTAGGCATTACCTGATCAGAATTTTTTTTTTTAAATATAGGGAAATATTTTGCTATTGTACCTGATACTGGTGCAAGAAGAGTATGTGATTGTATGTAAATGGTAAATGGACTGCACTTGTATATAGACTGTCTAGTCCTCCAACCACTCAAAGTGCTTTTACACTATGTCACATTCACCCACTCACACACTGGTGGCCGAGGCTACCATATAAGCAGTACTCGAGTTGAGGGGGGGTGAGGGGGGATGGCATCCCCCTTGAAATAAAAACGGTCAAAATCATTTCAATGAATGGGGTATTGCTGCTATTTCAAAATTTAGTTTTACCTTTGGTTTTACGCATATCGAGTAAAATACTGTGGGTGAGGCGAGGGCACGCATGCAAAGATATTTTTATATCGTATCTCAGCGAGCTGCGCCATGGATGTTATGCCTGTGCCCTATAGAGGGCACTCAAACGACGCATAGTGCATTCAAATTCACACCTGTTCTTCTCTATGGATTTTCACCACAACCGTGCGTCATAGCAAGAAGCCACCCATATCACATGAAACAGCGGAACCTTTTTGAAAAGTACCCCAAAAAGGCCTAGGGCCCATAGGGTTAAACAGTGATATCAAGGTGAGAAATTATTTTCAGCCCCCAAACTATTTTATCTTCAGTGGGGTTTTTTTTAAATCCACATTTGAATGTTTGGCATTTTCAAGAAAATATGTAGTTTTCTTAAAAATCAACTGGAAGAGTAATGTCATGTGCTTGCACATGATTTCTGCTCAGTCATTCTAACAAAACCATAATGAGCTTGTTTTCTTCACATAGAGGATAACTATGGCCAACAAGCAAGGGCAAGAAATATTGAGAACAAAAAGCATGACTATGATAAAATAGGGGAGAGTGGGGTAGGCAGCCATAGAATTGGTCCTATGTATTTGGTATTATTTGCATTTTTAATTTATTTTTATATTTTAAGTTTCAATTTGCACTCCATGCCCTGAAGTTGGGATTTTTAACCTACAATATTTGTATTGTATTAATAAAGATCAACATTTTTCCCAATTTCTTTTTCATTTTTTTCATGAAGGGGTTCTTGTTTAATTTATATGATTTAATTAATCACAATTAAAAATTAACCCTTAGATACCAGTTTTGATCACATACCACTAACTGCTTTTTTGAAAAATACACTATAATTCAATATTCTAAAAGCAAAATTGACTTTGTGACTTTGATTATTATTAGTATCATCGGTTGACCCAAGTAGAAGAAGAAGAAATGATTTTGCACTTTTGCACACTCCTGTGCATTTGACCCTAACTATGTAAGAGCAGTGGTGCTATGGCAGACCCTCTGCGCTGTCATCAGCACAAATTATGTCCCCATGTGATAAAATCCACCAGCCCCCCTGATTTTTTTTTTTTACAACTTGAGTACTGCATATAAGGTACCACCTGCTACTCAGCAACCATTCACTCACACTCAAACGCCGATGGAACAGCCATCAGGAGCAATGTGGGGTTCAGTATTTTGCACAAGGATACTTGGACATGTGGGCTGGATGAGCCAGGGATTGAATCGGTGGATGACCCGCTCCATCTCTGAGCCACAGCCGCCCCAATGTAGATGTGTATGTCTGTGTGATGTATGTTATTTTAGTTTCAAACTGTATTTTTGTGTTTCTTTGATGTGTTGTAAATATGAGAAAATGACAATAAACATTTTAGGGAAAGAAAAAGACTGCATTATGTGGGATAAATCGACTGAATCTCATCAGAATTAATGCTAATGTAACAGTTTGTGTTAGGATCCAATTGCAGCACACAGGAGACCAGAAAAAGTTGGTAAGGACTTCTAATGTCACAACTCAGCAGATATTCAGTAGGGCAGGTTAACAGCACAAAGCACAGTTTAACACTCTGGCAAAGCCTCTTCACAAAGTCTCTGGCAGCCAGGCTGGTCTGGAAGGCAGAACTGGGCCGAGAAGCAGTTGAGTAGGTGGTGATGCTAGCCAGAACACACACACACGCACACACACACACACACACACACACACACACACACACACACACACACACACACACTCTCTCTAAATCGCGGTCAAAGTCAATGTCTCTGAGTGTCACAGTTACACACTAAGGTTCTGCTAAAACATGCCACTGTTATCTGGCTGTTCATTATACTCAGCTTACCTGTAGGAGATTTAGAAACATGACTGGCTGCTAGTTCAAGCATGACCTTGAATGAACTGAGTACACCTCTTCTGATGAAGTGTAACCTTACTTCATTATCATAAACATCAAACTTTAGAACACAGTCACATTTTATAACTTTGTAAGGCCATCATGTACATGATTCGCTGAGTTGCTAGTGTTAGCTATCGCAAAGAACTAACGTTAGAACTAGCTAAAAATCAACAAGCTAACGTTAGCCTATAGCCTACTTTAACAAACTAACAGGGGCAGAAACAGATGAAACATCGTCTTCAGAGTCCTGAAGCCAAGTGTCGCATCCTACTCCAACTGGGGAGGCACTGGGGGGGGGGGCTTGCATCAGTTGTTTCAACCATCTTAGCATTGCTAGGTTCTGTGCTCTGATTTGGAGTGGCGAGCATGGCTGGCGAGTGGCACCCAGCGTGACCGTCATGCAGTGAGTTGAGCTCCGTGTGTGTGCATGCGCGCGCGTGTGGAGCCAGATGATCAGGTGCAGCAAACGCCACTGTATTTTTGCTGTTCATAAGTTTTTATTGAAATTATTCAAGCGACAAAAGCGACGTTCAGATACCCATACGTAATGACGTTGTAAATAACACCCATTTCGATATTGCTTTGACTTTTTTTTTTTTTTGCTGTCCCTTTTTTTTTTTTATCATCTTTGTGTCCCAGTAGCAATTTTTATAGTCCCCGGGACTTCGGGACACCATTAGTTTCGAGCCCTGAGAGTTAATAGTTAATTAATAGTTAATAATGATCCGGTAGCTGCAAAGGATCATTATTAACTATTAATAACACCTTATTAATTTAATCTAATAGGGTCTTATAAACCAATAATAAATGTCGTTATTGTTCTATGATTAACCAATTAAATCATAATTAATGTAAATAGACATCTTATTAATTAATATTTAGGATAGCTTTATAAACTGTTATCAAGTTTCTATGAAGTGCTTATAATGCTCCTATATGCAATAATAACTGTTAATTATGCTATAATTTTGAAATGTTAATTAATTAATGTTAATTATGCTATAATTAACATTTATATAGTCTTATTAATGGTAATAGACATCTTATTTTGTCTAATAAGTGCTCATTAGCTGTGAATTGGTGCTTATTAAGCATTAATTAACGCTTATTACAGTACCTTAATATAAAGTGTTACTTTTAAGAAGTGAAGATGATAGGGTTCTAACACGCTGTGACGGCCTCCTGCCTCTAGGGCCTGCTGTTGTGTTTTGTGTTCCCTCTTTTGTGTTGTCTTCTTTCCTTGCAGGTCGTAGGTGGGGCTTGCCACACCTGGGTGGACCTGGCCAGTCCACAGGTGTATAAGAGCTGGCACTGCTCCTCACATTCTTCTCTGCTCTGCTCTGCTCCGCTCCATGANTGCAGGTCGTAGGTGGGGCTTGCCACACCTGGGTGGACCTGGCCAGTCCACAGGTGTATAAGAGCTGGCACTGCTCCTCACATTCTTCTCTGCTCTGCTCTGCTCCGCTCCATGACCTACCTGGTGCGGCTGCATCACTGCGCCCGCGATTACTCGGCGCATTATGTTGTGGTTTAGTTAGTTCTGTTAGTATTTGATTATGTTGCCAATTACCTAAGTTAATATTGTTTGTAATAAAATCATTTCGTTTTACTTTCACAACCGTACGTCTCCTCGTCTTTGTCATGGCTTTGAGCCAGGTCATGACAAAATGGGGGCTCGTCCACTTGTTTTGCCTGTGGTAAGTCATCCATTCAGTCGGTTTGTGTATTAGCTCGGAAAGTTGTGAATGAAATGACGTTACCGTGCTTACTATGGAGAGGCTTGGGAATCCGGAAACTGCGAGAGCTTTGTTTGAAATGTTTGGCACGTTGCGCGGAGAGGTATGGTTGTTAAAAATAATCCGTTTGGTAAGTAATATTTGCCGTGGCTGCTTTGTATTTAAATAAAGTTCATTGTTTTGTTTTGTTTTGTTTTGTTTTTGAGCACCCCGATAAGCTTAGCCGGCGGGCAAGCAGGACTTGTCACTTTGTTATTTTTTCTTTTTTATTTTTGTTGGCAAATCCTGAGGAGGGAGCGCTCCGGGCTCGGGGTATTACGATCGGCTGTGTCCATGGTCGAGAGTGGTATGTCGGGTCTGGTGACGTTTCGAGCTCGGCAAGCCATCGAAGACGGCTATTTGAGGCTCAAGTTAGATCTGTGGGTAGGCAGTCAGGGTTTGGGGTGTCTCAAACTTTTCCCATTTGTTAAAGTTTGGGGGGAATTAAAGCAGCTTGATGAGTATTTGGTGTTTGATGCCACTTTGTGCGCGAGGTGTTTGGTAGGTAAATTTGTTAATCTTTGATTTGTAACCGCTGTAATAACAAATGGCTGATATTTCTGACTTCGTTAAAGCTCCCTCTGAGGACTTTTTGAATAAATGCACTAAGGACCAGTTGTTAAAAATTGCAGATCATTTTGAAATTGATATTTCGGACAGGCGGTTAAAGGACACTGTAAAGAGTATTTTGACAGCTAATTTAACTGAGATGGGTGTGTTGGCCGTAGAGCCTGTGTGTCCTCCTGATGCTGGTTTTTCCCCGCCGTTCATTGCAACATCTAATTTCACTTTCGAGCAGCAAAAAGAAGTGTTGAAGTTGCAATTAGAACATGATAAAATGAGACAAGTGGAAATAGAAAAGCAATTAGCTATTGAAAAGTTGCGCTTTCAGACTGAACAGGTAAAGCTCCAGCTTCAGCAGTATAAGCTGGATTTAATGAAAAGCGGTAAGTTAATTGGAGATGGCTCTTTTGAGGTGGATGCGTCTTCGTGTTTTCCGGGGTCTCCTGACTGTTTTGATGTTTTAGGTAATCTTAGGTTGTTACCTAAATTTAGTGAAAAAGACCCGGAGACTTTTTTCTCGTTATTTGAGCGTGTTGCGGAGACGAGAAAGTGGCCTGAGTCCGCTCTTCCTTTAATGTTGCAGTGCGCGCTGACCGGTAGAGCGCAGGAAGCTTATTCAGCTCTGTCCGTGTCAGACAGCCAGAATTACGGCCTTGTGAAATCTGCTGTGTTAAAAGCTTACGAGCTCGTACCCGAAGCTTATCGCCAACGTTTTCGTACGTGGAAAAAGACTGATAACCAAACACATCTCGAGTTCGCTCGGGACTTAACTGGACATTTTACGCGTTGGTATTCCGCATTGGAGGTCAAGACTTTTAATGAGCTGTGTGATCTGATACTGCTGGAGCAGTTTAAAAACTCTGTTCCCGTGAACATTGCGCAGCTTATTAATGATCACAAGGTTAAAACAGTGAGCGAAGCCGCTGCCCTGGCTGATGACTATGTGCTGACGCACAGACGGTCTTTTGGAGAGTTGCGCACTCAAGGTGCCAGTTTTGGTGAGTGTGCAGGTGCCGTGAGTTATGTTCCTTTGGGTAAGTCTGACTTTAGAGAGCACAACACGAGAAAGTCTGATAAAATCTGTAACTACTGTCACAAGAAAGGGCATTTTAAAGCGGACTGTTTTGCACTCAAAGCTAAGACTAAGCAGAGTGGACCTGCGGGGCAGCCGAAAGGTGCCTGTCTCGCTGTGTCCGTGCCAAAAACACTCTCAATACAGGTAGAAAGTGTGAATGAGCATGTTAAAGATGTACCTGCTGAACTTGAATCCTTCTTGCCTTTCGTTTCTGATGGTCACGTTTCTTTGGTGGGGAGTGATTGTAAAGTGCCTGTTAAAATACTGCGGGACACTGCTGCCTTTGACTCATTCATTCAGGCTTCGGTGTTGCCGTTCTCTGAAGAGAGTCACACAGGGTGTTTTGTGCCGGTTTTGGGAATGGGGATGAAGGTTTTGCAAGTTCCTTTGCACAAGATGATGTTGTATTCTGATCTTTTTCAGGGGGAGATAACAGTTGGGGTGCGTCCTGCGTTGCCAATTGCGGGCATCACTCTGATTTTGGGTAATGGTGTGGCAGGTGGACGTGTCTGGGCTGACGCTCCACCTCCGCCGTCCCCTGTAGTCTCTTCTGTTCCGCTGGTGAGAAAACAGCCCGATGAGTATCAGGCCAGCTTTCCTGAAGTTTTCACTGCGTGTGCGGTGACGCGTTCAATGACACGTGACACTCCTGATTCAGTCTCTGAACCTGTAAAAAGTAAAGGTGAGGTGTCAGATTCGTTGTATTTTTATCTGTCTGACGTCCCTCTCTCAGCTTCGCAGGAAGAGCTGAAATTGGAGCAGCGGGCGGATCCTTCTCTGGAGGGTTTGTTTGACATGGTATTACCTGAAGATGAGGTAAAAAATAATTCTCATGGTTATTTTTTGCTGAATGAGCTTCTGGTGAGAAAGTGGGTGCCTCACGGAGATGACTTCGTTGGAGACCCCATTATCCAAATTGTTGTGCCTGTTAAATTCCGTGAGTCTGTGTTGAAACTTGCTCATGATGAATCTGGACACTGGGGGGTGAAAAAGACTTATAACCGGGTCCTCAGGCACTTCTTTTGGCCTCGATTAAAGAGGGATGTAGCATCTCATCTTAAAACGTGTCACACCTGTCAGCTTATAGGTAAACCGAACCAGAGCGTTAAGCCCGCTCCTTTGCTCCCGATTCCTGCCGTAAATCAGCCGTTTGAGCACCTTATTATTGATTGTGTCGGACCGCTTCCTCGCTCTCGTTCAGGTGCTGTGTATTTGTTAACGGTTATGTGTCAAAGCACTCGTTTTCCTGCGGCGTATCCATTACGCACGATTACTGCGCGCTCTGTTGTGCGCGCACTGTCTCAGTTTATTTCTATTTTCGGTATTCCAAAGGTAATCCAGTCTGACCAAGGCTCAAATTTTACCTCCAAACTCTTCTCTCAAGTGCTGAAACAGCTTCACATTAAGCATAACAAAGCATCTGCGTACCATGCCCAAAGTCAGGGAGCTTTGGAACGTTTCCACCAGTCCTTAAAATCATTGTTGCGTTCCTATTGTGTGCAGATGGACAGAGATTGGGAGGAGGGGTTACCCTGGTTAATGCTGGCAGCTCGAGATGTGACACAGGAGAGCACTGGTTTCAGCCCAAATGATTTGGTGTTCGGCCACACTGTGCGCGGTCCTCTAAATGTTCTGAGTGATCAGTGGAAGGATGCCGAGCCACCTAAAAATCTTATTGATTATGTGAATGGTTTCCGCCATAGACTGTTTACTGCCGGAGAATTGGCAAAGAAAAACTTGACACTTGCTCAGACTAAGATGAAAAAACTGTATGACCGGCGTGCTGAACGCCGTGTGTTTAGTGTGGGGGACCAAGTCTTAGCGTTGTTACCTATTGTGACTTCTCCTTTTCAGGCTAAGTATTCTGGTCCATATGAAGTGACAAAAGTAATCTCTGAACACAACTACATGATTTCTACTCCAGAGCGCAGAAAGAAAATGCAGCTGTGTCATGTCAACTTGTTAAAACCTTATTATGGTCGTGTTTCAGATGACGCCGACAGTGAGAGTGCCTCAGGACTTTCGCACTCTGCTTGTTCGGTGGGGAGAGTTTCCACAGTTTATTCTCCACAGTCAGTGTCCACTGAGGTAGAGGATAGTTTACCTTGTGTTGATCCCGCCGTTCTTCAAGGTCGCCTTAAAAACTCGGAGTGCCTGAGTAACCTGCAGGCCCTCTTAGGTCACTTAACCGAGTCCAAACAGGCAGATTTATGTAATGTCATTAAATCTTTTCCTTGTTTGTTCGGCGACACTCCCACGCAGACAAACTTAATAGAGCATGATATTGATGTTGGAGATGCCCAGCCAATCAGGCAGAGATTTTACCGGGTGAACCCTGGAAAACGTAAATATCTGGATGCTGAAATAAAATACATGCTTGATAATGGCATTGCTGAACCTTCTTCTTCCAGTTGGGCTTCCCCTTGTCTTTTAGTGCCTAAGTCTGATAACACTCCCAGATTTTGTACCGACTTTCGTAAGCTAAATGCTGTAACGAAACCTGACTCTTTTCCGCTTCCTCGCATGGAGGATTGTGTCGACCAAGTGGGCCACGCCAAATATGTCAGCAAGTTTGACCTCCTAAAAGGTTATTGGCAGGTCCCTTTGTCTGAGCGTGCGCGTGAGTTATCCGCGTTTATTACGCCGACTGGTTTGTATTCTTACAATGTCATGCCTTTCGGGTTGCGTAATGCCCCTGCCACATTTCAGAGGCTCATGACAAAAGTTCTGGGGGACTTGGAGGGGTGTACCGTCTATTTAGACGATGTGGTTGTCTTTTCTGACACCTGGGTTTCTCATGTTGAGCACATGCGTGCGTTGTTCGCCCGTCTGGCTGAGGCGCGTCTGACCGTTAACCTCGCAAAGTGTGAGTTCGCCAAAGCAACGGTGACGTACCTCGGTCGGGTGGTGGGGCAGGGTATTGTCCGTCCCGTTGACGAGAAAGTTAAAGCAGTTGCGTGTTTTCCTGTTCCTACAACCAAAAAAGAGCTCATGCGTTTCTTAGGTCTTGTTGGTTATTACAGGAGCTTTTGCAGAAATTTCTCTGATGTAGTCGCGCCATTAACGGATTTGCTTAAGGCAAGCGCGACTTTTGTATGGTCTCCTGTTTGCCAGCAGGCATTTGGAAAAGTTAAATCCTTGTTGTGTAATGCACCTGTTCTCTCTGCTCCCAGGTTCGATCGTCCCTTTGCGCTCCAAGTTGATGCCAGTCACGTGGGGGTGGGGGCGGTACTGTCGCAGAGTGATGAGTTTGGTATCGAAAAACCAGTGAGCTTCTTTTCTAAAAAGTTTAACTCATACCAACTCAACTATTCTACCATTGAGAAAGAAGCATTGGCATTAGTGTGGGCACTTAAGCATTTTGATGTGTATCTTGGATCTGGTGTCGTACCTGTAGTGGTCTTCACTGATCATAACCCTCTTGTTTTTTTGAACTCGTTACAGTGTCCCAATCAAAGATTAGTGAGATGGTCACTATTTCTTCAGTCTCACTGGCTTGATATTCGACACATAAAAGGGTCTGACAATGTGGTGGCAGACGCATTGTCCAGAGCGCCTGTAGAGTAAATATAGCCAAGTGTTTTTCCTATGTTGTTGTTGTTTCCTTGTCCCACTTGTTTTTCTCCCCTTACCCCTCTTAAATTGCTCCCAGGTACCAGGTTGCTGAGGTGGGCGGGGGGGTGATGCAGGTGAAGGAAGGAGTCTTAATAATAAGCATAGGTAGGTTTTTGTACATATTGGGAAAAGTGACTTGTTGGGTAAGTTTGTAATAGTTTAGTGTAATGATAAAGATGAAGTAAAAGAAAAATAGATGCATTTGTTTTGGTTAAATTGAAAAATTTATATTTTTAATTTCAGTTAGCGCTGAGTTGTCTGAGGTTCCGGGATAGGAACCCGGTTTTTAGGGAGGGGGGTGTGACGGCCTCCTGCCTCTAGGGCCTGCTGTTGTGTTTTGTGTTCCCTCTTTTGTGTTGTCTTCTTTCCTTGCAGGTCGTAGGTGGGGCTTGCCACACCTGGGTGGACCTGGCCAGTCCACAGGTGTATAAGAGCTGGCGCTGCTCCTCACATTGCTCTCTGCTCTTCTCTGCTCTGCTCTGCTCCGCTCCATGACCTACCTGGTGCGGCTGCATCACTGCGCCCGCGATTACTCGGCGCATTATGTTGTGGTTTAGTTAGTTCTGTTAGTATTTGATTATGTTGCCAATTACCTAAGTTAATATTGTTTGTAATAAAATCATTTCGTTTTACTTTCACAACCGTACGTCTCCTCGTCTTTGTCATGGCTTTGAGCCAGGTCATGACACACGCTTTGTTAAGAAAAATGATTGAATAATTACAAAGGAATCCTCTCAGTGTGTTTATTAATATTAGAGTAATTCAGAACTGAACAATCTAATGAATGAGGTGCAGGAGTGGCCTTAACATTGCAAAAAAGAAGGAAAAGAAATACATTGTGTAGAATAAATCGATTGAATGGCCAAACAGAGTGAATGCTAATATTAAATTAATTGAGGCCTGTGTAAACAGTGACTACGTTTACATGCACACTAGTGTCCCACTAATATTCTAAATTTGATGCAGATAATGTAAAGTATATTCCATTGGAATATGCTGGCCCTTTTCCGAATTTGCATTTTCTGAATAAAACATGTGGGATATGCCAGTATTATTTGGGTTTTAATAGCCTTCTCTGGATATGTATACAGTGCATTCAGAATATGTGTCATAATTGGGGGTTTTACTGCAGTTTGTGACACAGAGTCCCCTAACCTGTTTACAGTCAGCTCCGTACTGTACGTTGTCATGGACGCACTGTACACAAATCAACTCGCCAACAGTTTGCAAGGCTTGGGTGGAGATCCATGTCCAAAAGAAAAAAATATTCTGGTCTTTTAATGTTATTAAAAGACTCGGATATTAACAGGTTTTTGGATATGCGCAAATATCACAACACTGACCTTTTCAAGAAGGTGGTTGAATGAAAAATGAGGCTGTGCTCGCATGGTCATGCAAGTCCTATTTTGAATTATAGTGCGCATGGCTGCATGTAAACAGGAGTATTAGTGGAATATTCATTATAATTATTCATGTAAACAGCTTAATAGGAATATTATCTTTTTCAGAATAAGGAGAAAAAGCTGGATATTTGCATGTAAATGTGGTCAATGTAAGATACTAATGAGGTCCCGGGTACTTGTGTGTCTATCTCGGGCTGCAATAATTAGTTGCAGCCCTAGAAAGACACAGGCACACATTAAAAAAAAAAAAAAAGAAAGAACATTAAGTTTTTTTGTTTGTTTTTTTAGTGTTTCAAAGATTTTTTTTATTCCGTCAATTCTGGGCCTGTTAAAAAAAGATCTATCAGCATTCACAAAATGAGAAGTCACAAAGAACATCATAAAGAAAAATATACTGCATGGTTTTAAAAATATTGCTTGATAAATTATCATTTAATTTGTTTACACTACTTTTTCAGTTTAACAATCATCCAGAGAATCTAATAACCTATCTTGAAAATAAAACCATTTCTGATAAATAGAATTTCAGCACAACTTTGTAATGCTATGACACCAGCCACAATTATAAAAATATACAACCCCAATTTCAAAAAAGTTAGAACGCTGTAATTTAAAAAAAAAAAAAAAAAAAAAGAGCAGCAGCTACAGCTACCAAATTTTTTTTATTATCAGTTTGAGCATTAAATATCTTGTCTCTGGACTTAAGTCAATTGAATATAGCTCAAAAAAGATTTGCAAATCATTGCATTCAGTTTTTTTTTGTTTGTTTTTTTACACAGCGTCCCAACTTTCTTGGGATTGGGCTTGTATATACACTATTGCTAAACAAAGATTCATAAGCATTCAAATCTAAAGGTTCTCATCTTTGATCATAATTTATTTGTGACATGTTTCCCAGACAGAAGAATTTGTAATAACATGTCATTTAGTTGTTGTACAATTTTCCTCCTACAGTTATTACAGAATGAACCGGTAACAGATCTGTTATGGAAGCTACAGAGTGAAGAAAACATAAAACCCATATGATGGTACTTCTGTTGAGTCCAATGTCTATAAGTGGATCAGTGGTATTTCATTAGGAGGCACCAGTGGCTCTGCTTTGTAGTTTGGAGTAGTTGCTTTGGTTGATGGTGTTTTTGGCTGCCAGCCTGATGATGTAGGTGGTCCATGGCTTGAGGTTAGTCTTTTTGTGAAAATTACCATCAGTGGTTCTCACTCTAAAGTCCCTATTCATCTGATCTCTTTCTTCTTCCTCCTCAATCCAGACTGTGTGCTCTGCTGCATCCTTCACTAGCAACCAATTCACATACAATGAAACTCCTTTTACTGTGACAGTCACCTCTGGGATTTTTCGGATCTGAGAGAGAGAAATTAGTTAGAAATTATAACTTGCTTCAGAGTTAAGGCCTATGACCAATGATGATTTCAGATTCATTAGTAGGTATCACATTATCTCTAGATAATGTATCTGTATTTACCTGTGTGTTTGAAGGGGCTTAGATTTCACTGGACCACAAATCTCTTCTTCTGCGCGCTCCTGGACCTGAGGAAGATGAGAAATACTTGTTAGAAATGTCAGAATTTGGACATTAAAATGGCAACAAAGAGAAAACAAGTGATTAAATGAAACAGAACAGTAATTGGCAGGAGTGAGAGATTTGTAGCTGTTAAGAAGTAAACACACAGCATTGTTTTCTGTGAAGACCTGTTTCCAGTTCCTGAACTAGCTGTTAAAAATTTAGTCTGGATCAGAATGATCCAGATTTGAAATCCCATGTTTTGCTATCTAGGATCTGCTAAACTGTCTTACTTCTGTGCTGGTTTTTCAAAGGAAACATTATTTATTTTTCAGATACAAACTTTTCAAGATCTGGATAATCAGTGCTCTAAATGGAACTACATGTTACACTGTAAGTTGCTGTCATATAGAGAATAACAGGTAGAACAGCCAGCGTAGGGTCACTTGTTTTTATTTAACGAAACAAAAGGCAGCATGGGGACGCAGTTGTTAGAAACTACTTTTGACTGCGTGATTGTAATGCATATAAAGTGATAACTGTAAATTCAAATATAGTAATTATCTCAACATTTTATTTTAAGAAATTTCTGTTAAGTCACTATCACCGAATGAGGTAACACAATGGTGGCCCACTGATGACAGATATTGCAGTATTACTAGCTGTGTGTACTAGTGTGTGTGGCGACATTCACACTCACCAAAATACAGTTACATTCTGTGGTAACCCTTTCATCTCACCAGCTGACATTAATAAATTCACCAGCCTGGATCCAAGCCTTACTCAAACACACTGAGATTATTGCTTATTGACAGGTTCTGACAAAGAGAACAGAGATCCTTAAAATTTTAACTTTAAATATTATTTGTTAGCTATTGACAGCTGTTTTATTGTACTGAAAGGCTTAATAGATAGCCTAATATCTACTTTCTATCTATTTTATCGCTGTAACAGTTTAACAAATCAAGTGCAACGTGTAAATAAATGTATATATATTTGACCAGTTTAAAAGTTTTATTACATTTTGCTCCTGAAATGCACCCTGAATCCAACCCTCTGCCGGTGTCAGGATAATCCTGATTTTGGATCAAAGGTAACCCTATCCTACTAAAAAGTTTTGAACAACAAACTGAAGGTTTGATTAAGCTTAAAACCAAGACTGGATTGTGTGATCTAATCTAAATTCAGAATCCTTTTTTTCTCTTTCCTTTTAAACTGACCATCCTCAAGGTTTGATCCAATCTGATAGCCGAAAACCAATCAGATTACTTCTGAACAAGGAGTGCCTGGCGACTGACTGCAATTTATGCAGGACTGTACTGAACTTTGTGTGTTTATATCCTCTAGTGTCACAAAGAGGCAATTTTGTTCTGCAAAAATACAAGGGCAATGTGTGGTTGCAACATTTCCTCAGCAAAAAGTGATCGACATTGTTTATTGAGTCCTGTAAAATGCTGCAGGTGTATTCTGACCTGTAATATCTCCGTTAGCGATGCTCTCTCCTTCTGCATTGCTGGCTGTCACTTCAGTGGTGCTGGGATCGAAGTTGGTCAGTTCGCAGAAGAGCTCGGTGGTGCTGCAGAGCTCAACGCGGCCTGCACCCGACACATTGTAAACGGTGTACCCTGTGGCCAACACTGACTCATCCCAGGAAAGCACAGCAGACTGTGTGTCACCACTATATTGCACATTCTGTGGAGCACAGGGGACTGGGGAAGAGACAGTGACAATGTTGTTAACAGAAACACTGGGGGATGTCGTATGCATTGTTAGTGAACAAGTTGTTGATGAACAAGCATTCTGAGCACTTTAATAAAGGGTTTAATTAACACACTATAATGTAGTCAATGTAGTGCAACCAACTAAATACCCCTACTGCTACCCCTCCCTTTCCAAGCATGTATGAGAACCTATGGTGGCCTTAACGTCAAAATGCTGTCTGTTCTGTGCTACTAAAGAAACATGGCAGTGCAACATGGAAGAGGAACTGCTCCCTAGGTAGATATGAAGGGCTCATTCTACGCCAGCGAAAACACAGTTCATAGTTTCAGCGTCTTATACACTAATGAAAACATAGTTATGAATTTTATATTCCATTACTCACACACGTAAATCCTCAAGTACATGATTGTGTGTTTTAAATCATTCATTAATTATATACTGCTTATAAATTATATAGAGGGACTTAGAGTGTTACAAGTTTTCCACATAAACCTAAACCCAAACAGAGAAAGGAAGGAACAGCATTTGGAAAGTCAGGGATGAGTGCAATGTTAAGTTACCCGTGACTCCAGTGAAGGCAGCAGATGGCTCGCTGACCCCGGCTGAGTTTCTGGAGCGTACGGTGAGGTTATAAGCTGTGTTGCATGGCATTGGGAACTCAAAGTATGTCATGGGCCGCCAGTAGGAGGAGACCTCCATCTGGGCACGTGGGTCGTTTTGGATTCGACCGGTTATCTCCGCAAGGTACTCAACATCAGAACAATTAACGCTGTCCCATGATGTCATGGCCCAGTGAGACTGGTCTATCTTCTGCATTCGGACATTCAGATCAGTCGGAGCACATGGAGCTAAGGAGGAACGAGATTAGAGATTGAGTATTTTACCAGTGGAAGTAGCCCAGTGAAATGTTTTTAGCTCTTGTTGTTCAGGTGTAGTTTATCAGTATATCACTTGGTAAGAAGTATTGTCATTATGTATCACTGTGGCCTGTAGCCCTAAAAATGTGTTTTTCTGTAAAATAAATATAATTCTTGCAAATATGTGGGACTAGAAAAGACACAATGACAAATCAACATATATATTTTTTTTTAGAAAAAATGAATTTGATGATTAAAGACTTGGAGAATTGGTAACATGGTGGGACTTTACCTGCTCCTTCCTGCAGAGGTGCACTAAACGAGCTGTTGCAGACGCCGTTAGAGGCTTCAACAGAGAAGTTGTAAATGTCACCACATTCCAGGCCCTCGATGGTGCAGTAGGGGCCGGTACTGTCGCAGTAGAGTGCATCTCCATACATAGGTTGGGCACAGCCGAAATACTCGACGGCGCCCTCACTGGCCTCCCAAGACAGCATGGCAGTGTTGGTCTCGCAATCAATATCCACTGCAAGACCAGAGGGCTCACAGGGCACTGCAACAACAGAGGGAAAGAACTTCTATTAGAGATGCAAGCAGGAAGCTGACCTGCAGTTTCTACATTTAAGTGTCAACTCATTCTTGTTGGTTACAGGAGTCAAAACAAGGAAAGAGGCTCCGTGCAATAATGAAATTTAATCAAGAGAGGTGACTAGTGCTAGATCCAGTATGCACTACTAGAACTTCAATGTATCAGTCTAACTTGGTGGTACTGTGGAAACCAAACTAGACAGTGGCAGATAAATGTAGATTATGATTCATATTGATTAATACAGTAGCAGAACAACAAGAACAACAGGAGAAGTTAACACTATGGATTGAGTATTCACTCTAGCATGATAGAAAAACATTGCAGTATCATAGTACAACATGTCTTTGCCATTGGATTTCCCTGGTGGCTCTCTGCTCCAATTGGCTAGCTTCCTCTTCCGTTCTGGAAATATGACTTTTCTTTAAGGTACAAGTAACTACCTTAATTTGTCAAGTAATTGATTATCGTTTATTGTCTATTTTGTCTTTACCAATTAAAGTTATTCAGACAAAGACAAGTAGAAATATGAGAAGGCTAAGACAAGCAATTTTTTGGGGGGCATTTTTCCTTGAAAAAAGTCCCAAAAGAGATTAATCAATCATCAAAATCATTGCCAATAAATGTTCCATGCAACAACAAAGCAATTAATCAACAATTTAGGCTATAGATTTGATTGTCCATGTCATCCACACACAGACCAACATATACACTTATCAAAATATGTTGCTTTAGTTAAATTAATAATAAATGTCACTGAGTTGTAGTTTCTTCAAACCACTTTAAATTCTGCTCAATTAAAGACAAAAAGACTGTACCGATTAATGTTTTAATTCTTATTGTAAATCTTATTGTTCACAATATACTGTATGTACTCATGAGAACCAGTGTAAATACGTCGGGGGTTATCATGGTGAAATCAATCAATCAATCAATTTATTGAAATTGAAATAAACTAATCTAAAATGTCTCTACCTGTGCGGAAGGATGAAATGCTGGGCTGGCTCGTGCAGTTGTCTCCACTGGCAGTGATGCTAACGTTGTACGGCTGTCCACAATGCAGATCAGCCAGCGTGCAGTTGTTCACTTTGGTGTTGCAGCTCACAACATGTCCATCCCTCCCTGTGGCTGTCAGTAGGTAGGATGTAGCCACAGAGGAGTGTCCCCACATCACTGTGGCTCCGTTCTCTTCACATGACGGCACCACTGTCACATTGTCCGGGACGCAGGGTGCTAAAGAGGACAGAATAACCTTCAATATTTCTGTTTTTTTGTGTGTATATTTAGATCCCCATTATCTGCAATTCTTCCTGGGTTTCCTTAAAAACTTCTTTCACCATGACAATACCAATCTCACAGTTACATAAAAACCATTATAATACCACATGCAACCGGAAAACAGATTACTGCATAATTTTACATAAAATACACTCAGTTAGAATTACAGTCTTATGGTTGTCAAGTTCCAGATACAGTTTACATCCATGTCTGTGAAAACATGGATGCTTCACACCCATCCTCCATCGGGCAGCACAGAAGATCTATACAATCAGCACAGTTTCAAGGTGGACACTCAAAATTAGTAAGGCTGTAATTATTCACAGAAAATCTTGGTCTACTGGGATTCCTCCTCAACCAATCAACTGTTCGATAGGGGAAAGAGAACCTTACATTATCTCTAGATTAACTAAATCAGCCACAGTGCACTGCCTGCACTTTACCTGGTATTGTTGTATGTCCACCAAAGCATTTTTTCTTGTACCAGGGCTCAACATTAACATTATCGTGATTATTTATCCATTTTTCCAATTCAAAATTAGAGATATATTAGAGTTGAATTACAGTTAGATGTTTAATTTTGGGTAAAACGCTGCACTGGTCACTGTCACCAGCCGTCATATCACAGTGGAGAAAGGGCGGGACAAATACCACAAAGACCAACAGTCATAGAGGACATACACAAGTCCTGAACAACAACAACTGCCGTTTTCAGCTGGGAAAACATTGACTCATGGCCAGAAAAGTGTTATGATGAACATTATGATGTCACATTGAAGTTGACGTTTGACCTTTTGGATATAAAATGTCATCACTTTTTTATCCTATTAGACATTTGTTAGAAAATACTGTCATAGTATTGAGTCTTGACTTATGGCCAAAAAAATGTTTTGTGAGGTGACAGTGACCTTGACCTTTGATCTTTGACCAATAAATTCTTATCAGTTCATTCTTGAGTCCAAGTGGACATTTGTGCCATATTTGATGAAATTCCCTCATGGTGTTCTTGAGATATCATGTTCACGAGAATGAGATGAACACAAGATTGCAGAAACCTTGACCTTTGACCATCAAAATCATCAGGTCATCCTTGAGTCCAAGTGAATGTTTGTGCCAAATTTGAAAAAAAAAAAAAGTCCCTTAAAGTGTTCTTAAGATATCGCGTTCACAAGAATGAGACGGACGATGTCACAGTGACATTGACCTTTGACCTATGACCACCAAAATCTACATAAATCATCTTTGAGTCTTTGTGGATGTTTGTGCCAAATTTGAGGAAATTCCCTCAAGGCATTCTTGAGATATTCTGTTTACAAGAACCTGAAAACATAATGCCTCCGACCATGGCTATTGCCAGCGCGGAGGCACAAAACTAAAACAAAGATACTAAGAATAAAAGTAATTTGCTTCAGTAAGTGATAAAGTGAGTCAGACTAAACTGGTTTGCTGATAAATACCTGTTTTGATCTTCTTTGGTGGACTTCTGAGGCTGCTGCACTTATCAGAAGAAGCTGACACTATGATGCTATAATGCATGCCACATTGGATACCCTGGAGTTCACATGATATGGACGAGCTGTTACAGGAAATAAGGGTTTGGTCGTGGCCCTCGGCAGTCACCAGGTAGAGTGGCATGTCCTCCGTCATCTCCCATTCAACCAGTATCGTGTCGCTGTCACATTGTGTCACTGCACTAATGGATGTTAGAGCACAAGGACCTACAAGACAGGAATAAAAAAGAGTGTGAGGTAGTGTGATCAGTGTCAAGTATCTTCAAGAAAAAACTTACGGACTGTATATTTGTCATGTCTTGTCCTCCTTAACCTTTCAGAGAAGCTGCTTTGTGAAGAGGCTTCATAAGTGCCTTAAAGCATTAGTCTGTCTTTATAAACTTTTGAAAGCTTTTAAATCAGATCAGATAATACTACATTCTTTCGAATCCACATGATACTCCTTTCCTTTTTGTGTCTTTCAGTCAGCAGATGGAAGCACACATGTAAGTTCATCCTCTTGAGACCCTGTGTCCTCATATGAGGATATCACATTTTGGGTGTACTTGACCTTATACTTAACTTAGATCAGTTGTCCTCATTCAAAGACACTTTTTTGTTCCATCAAGTGGTAGTAAGAGCACAAGACACTAATCACTGTAAAAAGAAGATGGCAGCTACCTCTGCCAAGTCAGTCTGCAGCCGATCCTGACACAAAAGTGGACGAGGTCCAAAACCTGATTACATTTTATGGTTGAAATTTGTTTATTTATGATTGATAATGTTTGTATTTTGATATGGCAACAAATTAAATCAATTTTAGCAACAGTGTGAGTTAAGACACTTTTAATTAGGAAGTAGTCGTTTGAAGACATTGGGACTTTATTATTGTCTCGTTTGAGGACACTGGGACTTAAATATCATGGACAATATTTAGTTTTTTATAGCAAATAGCTAGGAGAAATTAAGTATGCATAACAAACAAAAGTTCAAGTCTCAGGAGGTTATAAGATGCAAAGTCTCTGAAAATCTCACTCTGCTCTTACAACTTTTGTTAATGCATTAACATGGTCAAATGTTTACTAGATAATTTTCCTAGCAACCAAGACAATGAGCACCTCACTTCAAAACCAGTTTATTGAAAGAAGAGAGTCTTGTTGGATACCTGTCTCCAGCTCAAAGGTGGTGCTGTGATTACTGTGGCAGTGTTTGTTGACTGCAGTGATGTGGAAGGTGTAAAGTGTCCCACATTCCAGATCTGGGACATTACAGGGGGATGAAGCGGTACTGCAGCTGGAGTTGTGACCTCCGACTCCTTGGGCCAGCACAAAGTAGCTGAGGGCTCCATCTGAGGCGTCCCACGTCACCCAAGCGGCGTTTGATACGCAGTCCAGACGGCCCTCAGGATTCCTGGGCACACACGGAGCTGTGGAGGGTGAAACGGATAGAAGTGGGCATGTCAATTCAATAGTGAAGGAAACATGTTTACACTTGAGTCACAAATACATCAAAGACATTTGGGTGATATATAATGTTTATGTGGAAAAAAGGAGGGTTTGCTCTTGAGGAAGCCTCTTGTTATGCACTAAACCCCTTCCCAAAACTGAGGCAATACATCATTCAATAAGGGGAGAGGCATACAGAACTTGTGCCGCTTTTTTTTATACGGTAGGTAAGGAAATGTTGGGGAGGTTTGCAGAAACCCTATGTTGCTGATATCAGTGATCTTTTTGAGATCACAACATGTGTCTGTGTGTTAAGGCTCATTCCTGCACTACTCTATAGGTTGCACAGGTTGGAATGTTCAAAGCTGGTCTGATATTAACGCACAGCTGCTCCCTTGGGAGACACTGAATTCATGCATCTAAGTGAATGAACTTCTGAATTGGACAGCTGTTTTCAGTGCCTCATATGATTAACACACTGATATGTGTAAATTTTGCAATCAGACAAATGGCTGACTACTTGAAGTTTACCTGAGGAAGTGTGTACCATAGCGCTGGGCTTGCTCTCACAGCCCTCTCTTACAGACAACACAGTCACATTGTAGCTCCGTCCACATGGTAGATCTGATATGGTGCAGGAAAGCCCACTGGAGTTACAGTAGAGTCTCGCCCCGGTGTTGCTCAATGCTGCCACATGGAAGTACTCGGCATCAGGGTTGGGGAGCCAGGACACTGTCATGGCAGCCTCATTACACTGTGCATCAACAGTCACATCCTGGGGTGCACAAGGGGCTGAGGGGGAGAGGCACAGAGACGCAGGAGGGCAAGTTAATATGGTACTGGTACTGTTTAACTACCCTTTGAGGTTACCATCAAAAGAAAAGTTTGAATGCAAATTGACACTGTACGAAAGCACTTCTGGATGTGAAAAACTTCTCCCATCTCACTGTAACTATAAATGATGCTGCCATTACTATTTAAAAAAAATCACAGGAAGCCTTTATGAAAAGTTTGCGATACCTGTCCGCACGTAAGCCTTGTCGCTCTCCATACTGGAGCAGGACTCATCCTGGCCGAACACGCTCACATTGTAGGTCTGTCCACACTGCAGGTCGCTCAGATCACAGAAGGTCATGGTGTTGTTACATTCAGTCTGGTGGCTTCCGTCTTCTGTAACACCCACCGCAAGATAGGAGAGCGCTCCGCTGGCTCGTTCCCACGTCACCGCAGCAGAGTTTGAGTGACACCGCAGGGAAGCCTTAACGTTGGTTGGCTTGCAAGGCACTGGGAAAACAAGCAATGAGATAACAGAGTTCTTGTTACTTAATATTATATGTGAGATAAGAGACGACACTTTAAATCCTTTCACTAGTCCAACTAAACTGAAATGACAAAAAGTGCAGTGTTCGTTGTCATACTATACTTTATAAGGTTCTGTCTATACAAGCAAATATTAAACAATAAATTGTTCTTCCTAAGGAGAGCCTGAAAAGAAAACTGATGGACAAAGATAATTATCATTTGACTTAAATGCTACCTGCCTGATTCTCTGAAGCAGGTTTAACATAACCAACAAGTCCGACTTCTTACAGGTCTTTAATATTCACTCAGATTGATCAAAGCCAGAGTCCTTTATTTCATATCAGTGAGTATTCTACAGACAATAAATAAAATTTAAACCACTGCACTGAACTCATTGAAAATTACACCTGTCATACTGAAAAATTTACCTGACTGCAGGTTGAGGTAGGCGTGGCTGTTGTCACACTCTCCGTCCAGAGCTGTCACTGTCAGGTTGTAGAGCTGGCCACAATGCATGTTGGGTAGATGGCAACAGTTTCCGGTGCTGTTACACTGAGTCTTGTGACCATCGGGCCCAAAAGCTCGCACCATGTAGGATGACACACCCTCTTCTTCTTCCCATGACACAACACCTGTGTCATTGCTGCACACCATCTCTGCTGTTACTTTCTGTGGTACACATGGCACTACAGACAGACAGACAGACAGACAGACAGACAGACAGACAGACGGACAAGTGTGAATGAAGACGGGTATAAACAGAGCTTTAATATAACATGCACTATGCCTTACACATGATTCTACCTGTGCTGAGCTCCACAGCAGAGCTCTCAGCACTGCTACACGTCTCATCTGAAGCACTGACAGTGATGGAGTAGTTGAGGCCGCACAGCAAGTCATCAAACAGGCATGTTGTCTCACTGCTGTTGCATGTTGATGCGTAGCCACCGTTGCCCTGGGCAACTGCGGTGTATGATGATGCCCCTTTGCTGTGCTCCCAGGAGACCGCCACAGCGCCAGACTCACAAACCACCCGGGCCTCCACGTGCTGCGGTACACAGGGCACTGCACAGGCACAGACAGAGAAATATTAATCCTGCATAATGATTTAGTGTCAATATAGATCCAATAATTATTTCTTATTAGCAATATCAGCACAGCCAGAGAAACCACAACTATTTTACCAAAATCAGTTTCATAGAAATACTGTATTACCACTGTATTATTAAGTTTTTTATTCCTTTTTTATGACAAGTACATAAAGTACATACATACATAATCAATCTCCTCCTACCCTGACTCATCTACAGAAACATCCCAATATTTCAAAAATATTTCTAAATGTTTCAAAAAATACAGTTGGCCGAATTACATTATCCCATCCTGTAACATAGACATTTATCATGCTGCCAAGGCCTCCACATGTTAAATCTCTTTGGTCATCCTCACCTGCTTGAAGCTGTTTCATGTCACTTTTCGAGACATTGCACATGCTGTTGACAGCAATCACACTTATGTTGTAGGTGAAGCCACAGATGAGGTCTTCCAGGTCGCAAGACAGAGACGCAGTCTCACAGCCAGATTCATGCTCTTCCACGCCGAAGGCTTGGACAATGTAGAAATCGGCCCCTCCGCGGCCCTGCCACTCTACACGGGCGGTGTTGGTAGAGCAGTCCAGTACAGGATCAACATCTTCAGGAGGACAAGGAGCTGGAGGGGGACAGGGGAAGAGAGTAAAAAATAATGATTCTGTAGTTGCTTTGCACCTGAAACCACCTGTCACTGCAGCAAGACGAGAATCTCAGCCAGATCAGTGAAACAAGATTTCCAGTTGGTGAAATTAAAAAACAAAACAAAACAAAAATGTAAAATCTTGCATCCAAGGTCTAATTTGAATTTACTGAATTAAAAGAGCTTTTTTAAAGAGCTCACCTGACTCCACCGGCAACCTAGTGCTTGGAGGGCTGCTGCAATTCTCATTTGAGGCCACAACAATCACATTATAGGTCTGGCCGCACTCCAGGCCCTCTAGCTCGCAGTTAGTGTAGTTGGAGTTGCAGGTGGAAACATGGCCACTAGAGGACCGGGCTGTTGCGGTGTAGTCCAGGGCGCCATCTGCATAGGCCCAATCCAAGAGGGCTGAGTTGGTGTAGCAGTCCAGAACCACTGAGCCCATGTTCGGTGTGCAGGGGACTGAGAGAGGAGGGGAAGAAACAGAGGACTGGAGTAACACTTAAACACGTTCAGAGCAATAAGTCAGTGACACGTTCACATGTAGGAGAGTCATGTCAACCCAGTTGTCCTACCTGACTTGAACTCTATAGCTGGGCTGGGTAAACTTGAGCAAATATCATCCTCCGCCACCACCTGAACAGAGTAGGTCTGGCCACAGGTGAGGTTGGTCAAGATGCACATTGTTTCTGTACTCTCACAGGAGGACATGGCTCCCCGTGTGCTCTGAGCCGACACGTTGTAGGACAGAGCCCCCTCGCTGGCCCCCCAGGACACGACAGCCTGATTTTCAGAGCAGTCTATCTTCACATCCACATCAGCTGGAACACAAGGCACTGGAGAAAGACAAAGAGGAGAGTGTTGCAGGTTTAATTATCTAATCATTGAGTGATAAGAAGTTTGAAATCATATAAACAAGGTTTCATTTTCAAAAGGGGCAGAGAAAACAATCAGTTAAGGCAACAATGAGACAACATTTTGCAGACAAATATATACATTTCTATTCCCTTAAAGATTATTTTTCTCTGGTTACCCATTTGACATTGACTCAGTTATCAGTTCCTATAAATACAAGACACCTATTGTCTGTCGCCACTGCTTCAAATTTTGCTCAGCCTGAACGGGGATATATTAAGGAGACCCTGTTTGAGTTTTATTTTGAGTCTGAGTTTTGTATGGACAAATTAAAATGTAAACAACTTAGAACTTAGGGGAAATTTAGAGTATAGGAAGAGGAACGAAAACCTGAGAAATGCTGGTTTATTACCTCTGGGTAAAAAATAAATTAACAATATTCTAATCAAATATGTAGATTGTGAAAGAAGGAAATCATAAAATACAAAATTAAAGATTTTTTCTTAAAAAAAAAAAAAGTTCTGTTAGACAAATAAGGTACATTTTAAAATAGGATAAATTTAAGATTAATTTAAAAATAAATTGTAACCCATTTTAATTGGTTCCTTAAGTTAGCCGCCTTAGAATTCATCTGCTTGTTTTGGGACGTTGAATAAAGTGGTTGAGTAAAAGTGAATTTGTTTGACCTTTATTTAGTAACACATTAAAGCCACCTCAACTCTTGACCAAACCCATTTTCACACCTTCTGTTCAGAAAATAAAAAATGCATGGAAGAAGTATCTACATAGAATAAAATTGTCCTGAATGTCTCACCTGACTGCAGCATGTCGGCCTCACTGGGGTCAGAGTTACACTTCCCGTTTGAGGCGACGACTGTCACTGTGTAGTTCTGTCCACAGTGGATGTTGGGCATGCCGCACTGCTCGCTGTCAGACCAGCAGCTGCTTGACTGGCCATCTTCCTGCATCACTGTGGCGGTGTAGAACTCTGACCCGGCCGAGGCGGACCATGACACCACAGCAATGTTAGCGTGGCAGGTCATGAAGCTGGAGACACCAGTGGGCGGGCAGGGCTCTGAGGGAAGGAAGGAGGGTAATCTGTTAGTGAAGGCTGTCTTTGGAATACGCAGAAGAGTCCCTGTGTGTCTTGTGGTCTAAGGTTAATATCAGTGTTAAAGAGTATAGGTTTTTTTTGTTTTTGTTTAAGTCTGGTGTACAACCCACCAATTTCTGAATGTGTGTCTTTCTGTGTTGCTTTCCCTGAGGTTTCTCCCTTTAGGATACAGTGTGTTGTAGGTTGTACCAACCTTATCTTAAATCCCTCTGAGACATATTTGGGATTTGGTGATATATGAATAAACTTGATAATGGCTCATGAAAGATGTTAAATTCATCACCAACACAAAAATGTTTATCAGTGCATGTTAACCACAGTTTCTCAGTAAACTGGAGAGGACAATTTTTCACTACACTGCACTGCTGGCTTTAAAAGATGAATAATACCCATAATGTATGAATGATGTGGAATATTTTAAGGTTTGTTAAAAACACTAAACTGCATTGCTGACTTTAATCTGTAGGAAGAGGCAGTTGAAGGACTGAATGAGTTGCAAAAGTCCCTTCACTTTAACTTTGTGTCATCAGATTTGGGCGTTCAATAAAACAGGTGACTTCAAAATACAGTTTGAAAACTACTGTTTTAAAGGTGAATAGTCTCCACCTGACTCAAGCGTTGAGGGCTGACTGGGGAGACTTGTGCACACAGAGTCTACCGCCTGAACAGACAGGAGGTACTCCTGGCCGCACTGGAACTCAGAAATGAGGGTCCAGGTGTCGTTGGTGCTGAGCTGCACTTTGTGGCCATTGTTGTTCTCTGCTGTCACAATGTAAAACTCAGCAGTTTCACTGGCGTTCCAGGTCAGCGTTCCCACCTTAGAAACAGATTACAATATCATTTTAACTTTAGTTAATGTAATAAGTAATCGCATTGTTTCGCCACTTTCAAAACAAAAGCCTTTCACAGAGAACAAATGAAGCCAGAGAAAATGGACAGTTTGTTAAAACAGGTAAAATATTCACCTTCATAGTGCAGTTTAGAGACGATGTCAAGTTCTGGGGAATACAGGGTGCTAAAAACAGAAGACAAAGGTTAAGTTGTGATTGGAGCTGCAAATATTAGTTACTTTCATCACTGATTAATCTGCTGATAATTTTCTCTATTAACCTATTAATCATTTGGTCTATAAAATGTCCTACTGTGCTCTTTTTCAGGTTCACGCTTGTATTTTGGGTCTTTATTAGAACATGTTTACATGCATTAATGTTCAAAAAACACTTGTATTTTCCTCTTACTGTCTGTGCTGGTGCACCTATAAGCTTCTGTATGAAACGCTCCGTTTAGTGCCTGTCTCTTTAAGCCCCCCTCCCAAAAAAGCCTGCTCTGTCTGCTCTGTTTGGTCAGCATTTCCAGGTCACCCATATCTTGGTGAGTATAGCAGCACTCTCTTTTCATGTGTAGTATTTAAAACTTGCCACATTTGTTTTGTTGAACATTCAAGGGGAGTTTGCATGCATTACAAAAGTGTGTTTACCCATTCGTATTGAAGTGCTGTTGCTCGGCATGCTACTGCACAGGTAGTCGTTGGCAATGACATGAACGGTGTACTGATCGCCACAGTGCAGGTCGTCCCAGGTGCATGTGGTGGTGTTTGTGGTGCACATGTGGGTGTGGCCATCCTGTCCCACTGCGATGGCCAAGTAAGACTCCGCCCCGTCGCTGCTGGCCCAGGTGACCGAGCCCAGATTGTTCTCACAATCTGAAAAGCTCTGCACATGCTGGGGCACGCAGGGACCTGAGGAGAAGGTGTATTGTTGGATCATAGACTTACTACACTGTACGCCAAATTCGACAAAAGTATAAATGAGACATATACCTGTCTTGAACTCTTCAGGCAGGCTCACAGCGCTGTTACATCGGTCATCTTGAGCTTGAACAGTGAAGGTAAATAGCTGTCCGCAGGGCAGCTCAGCCTCTATCACTGTCTCCTCGGTTTGGAAAGACGTGGTGTATCCCAGGTCTCCTGTGGCTGTCACCACATAGACTGATGCCCCTTTAGCCTCCAGCCAATCCAACACCACTGTCTCATTGTCACATGACCCACTGACTGTGACACCAGTTGGCTGGCAGGGTTCTGGAGGACGAGACAATTTTATTTAAGTTCATTTATGATCTACTTGCTGTTGAACTCCCACTTTTTACATCCTTGTTCCAATACTGCTGCAATGTAGGGCTCTGACTAACAATTAATTTCTATTATCAATCAATCATTTATTCTACAAAATGTCCTAAAATTGTGGAAAGTGTACATCATCATTTCCTAAAACCAAATAATTAGTAACTTTATTGTCACTCTAGATGTACAATGAGATTCAGCACCAACAAAAACAAGCAGTATTAAATTTACTATCATAGACGACTAAACCAACAAACAATTATCAACATTTAAAATATGTAAATTTGTTGTATTTTTCTTTCAGGAATTACTTGAATCAATTCCTCTGTTACACCCCTGTGTCGTACATGTTGGATTTACTGGACCTTCTCCTTCATTCTGCTTAACTTAGACCTGTTGTCCTTGTTTGTGGACACTTTTTTGTGCCATCTAGTGGCAGCAAGACCACAATACACTAATCTATGAAAAAACAAGATGGTAGCTGTCTCTGCCAAGTCAGTCTGCAGCTGATCCCGACACAACAGTGGACAACATACAAAGCCTGATCAAATTTAATGGTTGAAATTTGTTAATCTATGAATAATAACTGTTGTAGTTTGATATGCCATACAAACTTTACCAATTTTAGCAACAGTAACAAGAAAAGATGCTGTTAATTAGAAAGTACTTGTATGAGGACATTGGAAATTTATTATCAGCTCATTGAAGGGCAGTGGGGCTTAATTGTCTTCTCGTTTGAGGACACTGGGACATTATTATCGTTGATAGTGTCTCAGTTTTTGTATTTGTCAGGTCCTACTAATCCAAAATAGCTTATATGTAACTAAAACCAAATTTCTTAATCAGTCAATAAATTACGTTACTAGTTAATTGGTTGATAACAATGTTCCTTACCTGTCTGAATCTCCACAGTGCTGCTGATTTCACTGTAGCACATGTTACTGTACGCAGTTACAGAGAATTCATAGGTTTCCCCGCAGCGCAAGTTGGAGAACTGACAGGTGGAGTTGGTGGAGTTGCACCATAGAGTCATTCCCATGCTGCAGGTGGCAGTCGCCATGTAAAGCTCCACCTCCTCTCTTTCCTCCCAGTACATGTTGGCTGTACTCGTCCCACACTGCAGGTCCACTCCAACGCGCAGAGGTTTACAGGGCCCTGGACAACATGTTCAGTTTAGTATCAGTGATCTCATTCACTGGATTCAAACTACTCTGGGATGAGATGTTGCTCAACTCACGTGTGCTGAAGGTGACATCAGCGTGTGTCTCAGTCTGGCAGTGTTCGCTGATGGTTGTGAGGCTGACGTTATACGTCTGACCGCACTGCAGCTCCGTCAAATAACACATCTGCTCATCAGACTCGCATGAAGCCAAGTAGCCATGATTTCCTACAGCGGACACCATGTAGGAGTTTCCTACATCGGCCGAGCTCCAGGAGACTTTGGCTGTGTTGTTGTCGCAATCCAAATAGGCTGCTACATTTTCAGCTGCACAGGGAGCTAGAGACAGAGGGGACGGATGGACATTACAAGACATGGATGCAATGTCACTGATCACATGTTGAAGCTGTTATGATCTTCACTCTCTTTATTTCAGAAAACAAGTCCCAAAATCTAGGTCTTACTAGTTGAAAAAAAAGTCAGTAAACTGCACAATATGTTAAAGTTTTTTGGCATCAGCTGTCTTTGCTCATTTCAGTTTAAAGATTGCGTTTTGCTCTTGAGGGTCATTTCCTAATTTCGTGGGTGGTGTAGGTGTATTGATACCCAGCATCAGAATTTAAAAAAGGTTTACATTTACGGTTTCTCACAAACAAATGTATCCTTGAGGATACACAGTTGCGTTGAGTGTACTTCCTTCCTCAAATTATTTACAAAGCCAATTTTTATTTTGTATGTCTCCATTGTCACTGCATACCATGTCACCATACCTGAGATGAGCAGGACAGTAGTGGAGATGCTACTGTTGAGAATCTCTCCGATGGCGATGACATTGGTGTAGTAGATGATTCCACAGTGGAGGCCTTCTACATTACAGAAAGGGTCTGTACTGTAGCAGGACACAGAGTGGCCGTCACGCCCAGCGAGACGAACCTCGTAAGCCACAGCACCATAACTGGCCTCCCACGACACGATTCCCATGTCGTTCTGGCAATTCACATTGGTCTGCACGTTTTCGGGTGGGCAAGGCTCTGAGGGCAGAAAAAGAGGCAGAACAGGTTCTTACAATCTTCTTATTTTTAATACTTTTGAAACATGATATTACATCAACAGATACTGAAAACATGTCAAAAGTGACACATGAATCACATTTACATCCACTTATTTTGTCCTAGGGCTGCAACTTAGTGTTAATTTCTATATAGCTTAATGTGCAGATTGTTTCCTCAAATAACTGTTTTATCATTTCAGTGAAAAACATCTGAAGGTGATGCTCTTAAATGTCCTGGCTTGTCTGACCATATATCCAAAACCAGATATTTGCTTTACTATCACATGAAAACTGACTTAAACAACAAGATTATTTTTCTGTACATATTAATTAATAAGTTAAAAGTTTTCAGGCTCAACCTTCATCTTGTCAATAGTGACACAATCAACACTGGCACCATCAAAGAAAGTCCTCCGACTGTTAAGAACCTCTCAAGCGCAAAGATGCATCTTTTATTAACGTGCTTTCTCACCTGTCGTAATTGCAACCGGTTCCGTCGAGGTGGACACGTCTTTGCACACGTGATTATGTGCCGTGACGTTGATGCTGTACATCTGGCCACATTCCATGTTGTACATGGGACAGTAGGTGTCGTTGGTGACGCAGGAGACCATCAGGCCCTGCTCTGTCACCCCTTCAACTGTGTAGTAGTCGGCACCAGGGGTCATGTCCCAGAGCACCTGGCCGATCGTCGGGCTGTACTGAGTGCTGATGTGCTCAGGGATGCACGGCTCTGGAAGAAAGTGTTGATGAGTTAATAGAACTAAGTGAGGTGACAATAATTAAAACACATTACTGAGCAGAGGGGAACTTCAACCCTGGTGCCATCACTCACCAGTGTCCAGCTGTCCTGTCATGTGAGCGATGCAGCTGCAGGTCTGTCCCACAGCTGTCACAGAGATGGAGTAGCTCTGGCCACAGAGCAGCCCTTCCAGTTCACAGTGGGTGTTGTTTGCTTCACAGGTGACAGAGTCACCTGACGCGGTGGTGGCCATGACCATGTACGACAGAGCTCCATCACTTGGGTACCATGATACCGTGGCCATCTGTATGAGGCAGTCCATCACTGCCTCAATATGTCTCGGCTTACAGGGAACTGGGAGGACAGGGAAGACAGTCATGATTTTATTTGATTTAAATTAAATCTAAATTAAAACTACATTGGCCCAGTGTCTATAAAGAATTATAGAAGAAAGTCAAGGTTGTTAATGATGATAAATGACTGTAGTTTGTGTTACTACAAAGCAAAACAAAGGGTTTAAAAGCACGTATTTTCATTAAATTTAGTAGAATTTCAGCAAGATTAAATCTTAGTTGAGAATAAAATTTGAGATGATGAAAGGCTTTCATAATTCTAAAAGGGTCAAAGAATCTCTAATGGTAAACTATGAAAGCCTTTATTTCAAGCATGAAGCACTCTCTCTTGGTTTCTTAAAACCTGTTCCTAATCTGATTCTAGCCTCCATCCTTACTATACATGTCCATCACCTAGCTCTCTGTCCTACCTGAAGGTGTTTCAACCACATCAGTGGGTGGGCTGTCGCAGTATCCATCGGAGGACACCACAGACACATGGTAGATCTGACCACAGCCGAGTCCTGTGATATTGCAGGAGCCCTCGGTCGTGCCCCAGCAGGTTGTGGTCCGACCATTGCTGTCCTGCACTGTGGCGATATAGGAGTCAGCTCCTAAACTCTCAGACCAGGACACATTCAGAGTGTTGTCCTCACAGTCCACCATAGCGGACACGTTTTCAGGTGTGCACGGCACTAGTGAGAAGAGATAAAGGTGTGGTGTACAGAAACAGAATTGAGCACTACCAGCAAAAACTTCATGAACAGAAAATGTGAAATTCCAAGCATAAAGGTGGCATTTTTGATTTACCGATTTATGTTTGAGAATAATTTGTTTGTTACAGCTCTGGATAATTTATGTTCCTTGTGACAGTGTGTAAATAATAGTATTTCAGAATTCATGGACACATACAGTGAATGTCTTTACATACCAGTCCTGATTGTCACACTGTCGCTCAGTTTGCTCTGGCAGTCTTGGTCCTCTGCCATCACAGTAGCCGTGTAATGCTGTCCACAGTGCAGACCTGTTAGATCACACTGGTTCTCGTGGGAGCTGCACTCATCCACGTGGCCATCAGTTCCCACAGCCCTCACTCGGTAAAGCTGTCCTCCTCTGCTTTGGTTCCACGTCATGGAGGCCACATTGTCCCTGCAGCTCAGGCTGGCTTTGAGGTCCTGGGGAACGCATGGCACTGCAGGGAGAGGTCGATAAGGACATTTATTGCAGGATTTCTTTATTCTAATTGTTTATTTCATAAATCCTGAACACTGCAGCTGCGATTATTTTATTATCTGATCGTATTTATTGTCAAAATTTCTGAAATAGGTGTGTGTATGTGTGTGTGTGTGTGTGTGTGTGTGTGTGTGTGTGTGTGTGTTTGTGTGTGACATGTACAGTATATACCACACCTGTCCTGACAATGTCCCCTTCGCTCTGGGTGCTGTTGCATGTTCGTCCCTCAGCCATTACAAACAAAATGTACATTTCTCCACATGGTAGATCAGTGATGTCACAGCCGGTGTCTGACGTGGTGCAGCAGGAAGTGCCTCCATTTATCTGCTCCAGCGTGGCCGTGTACGTTACTGCGCCAGGGACGTCCGCCCAGGCAATGCTGACTGTGCGGTTGTCACAGCTCACTGATTTCTCTATGTCCTCAGGAGGACAGGGAGCTGGGGAAGGAGAAGCACTGTGAGGTACAATTTACAATAAACTTCCTGACTGGCGCCCTTGGATCTGTACTTATACTACAAAAACCAAGAACCTTAAGCCAGGGTACATGAATCAGATGCAAATGCAACAAATTAAGATGCTATTAGGGGCGAAATATTTTAAACCACGTTAAACTATAGTGTAAAAAATAACACATTTTATCTAAAACCCCTCATGAACGCTTGTTTAGTGAATACTTCACTGATTTTTTCAGAGCAGCCACTGCACCCTAAGGGTAGCTAATATATTTCTCATGTATACTTCTAAAACCACTATATTAAACCAAAGCCATTCATAATGCTTTGAGGACACTGACGTTATCAGCAGTTACAGCACAATACATTTGTGTTATATAAGTGACTTTCTGTTTCCTTGTTTTTAAAATGATAAATATTGATTTCAGTATTTTTTCATATTTATAGTTTGACTGTATTTTTCACTTACCAGTCTCGGCTGTGACAGCATTGCTGGGTGCACTGGAGCACTGTTGGTCTCGGGCCTTGAGGGTGAAGGTGAGGTTTTGGCTGCATACCAGTGGCGGCAGGGCACACATCCCGTCTGATGCGGAGTTGCACTCGAATGTCACCATGTCACCCTGGCTGTCTGTCGCCATGACAACATAGTCCTCAGCCCCGGCGGACTCGTTATACATCACCCAGGCCGAGTTGGACAGGCAGTCGATCTCCACGTCAGACAGGTGAGGTACGCAGGGAACTGGAGGTAAGGGGTCAGAAAATAAGTTGTGCATCTTGCATTCTTGTAAAGCAAGATAAGCAACAATAAGGTAATTCAAAGTACTATACATGTATTCAATAAATATGCAGCGACACAAAGTTGAATAAAAAGACATGAATAGATTTTTTTAAAAAGTAAAATGAAAATATAATTGGACAGAACAGAAAAATCAAAGAGCAGTATTCGTACACAAAAGTATACATCAGCCTCTTTATTCACGTAAAACTAAAATATTATTGATCCTTGCCTGTTTTGATCATTTTTGTAGGGCTGTCTCTGCCCACACATCCGTCCCTGGATGGTGTGATGGTGACGTTGTACTCCGTCCCACACTCCAGCATGCTAAGATCACAACCACTGTTTCTGCTGCTGCAGTTGTGTTTCCAACCTGCGGCGTCAACAGCCGACACCATGTAGTTGACCCCCGCCACGCTGTTGCTCCAGGTTACAGATACATCACCAGTGGAACAGTTGACAGCGGGGAGAAAGGTAAGAAGAGGGCAGGGAGCTGAAAGAAGGAGAGGAAGGAGAGGGAGAGTCGAGGTGAGAATAAAAGAGGACAGTAAAACTAATGCATGTAAACCTTTCTCATGTAAGGTTTACACCTTTATACCTCTATTTCTTTGTGATCAGATGTGTTGTAACTGTCACCTGGAGTTTAACCTACCTGTAAGGACCTGCTCTGTGGGGCTGTGGGAGCTGTTACAGGCCTCATCTTGGGCCACCACTGTAACGTTGTAGGTCAGGCCACACTGCATGTTGCGCACTACGCAGTGATGCTTGTTCGTCTGGCAAATGCTGACATGACCTTTGCTGCTCACCACGGAGGCACGGAAATGGGAATAGTTACCCATCGACTGCCAGGTTACGTTGAGGACACCGGACAGACATTCAAGGTCGTTTTGTATGTTCTGTGGCACACACGGAGCTGGAGAGCAAGAGAGAGCAAAGAGAAAACAGCTGTAAGGTCACAGATTTGATGGAGGAAGATACTGATGTGCTTGTAAAGCCAAATGTAGTGGCTCTAATGAGGGTGGGTGATATGTAAAAACTGGAGAACAGGACATGTGAATAAGATAAACTAAAGTGATCATAGACAAACCAAACATGACTTGGGTTTAAATACCTACCAGTATGAATCACCTGAACATCACTCTTGGCTCCGATGCAGTTTTCATCGACACCTGCAACATAAACCTTGTACTGCTGTCCACAGAGCAGCCTGGATATCTGGCAGGTGGTGCTGGTGGTGTTACAGGACCACCAGCGACCCTGTGCATCCATAGCCACAGCCATGTAGGAGACGGAGCCCTGCGAGGCCTGCCATGACACCGAGATGTCGTTTGACTCACAGGAGGAGTCAACCCTCAGCTGGGTTGGAGGGCAGGGAGCTGCAGGAGTGAGGGACAATTGCTGAGTCATCACTTACATGCATCATTACGTGCATTAAAAGAGTGCTGAGAAGGTGTTTTTTTTCTGTTGCTGTCGATTTACTTACTTTCATGATGTACAATTACAAAATGTTTACTTGATATACTTCATTTTAACAGTGGTTAGCAAGCAAGGGGAGGAGTTGTGTAGATAGTACTGGATAAATGGTCTAAATAGTAGTGTAAACATGATTTATGAACAGTTAAAGTAGTTGGATAAAAATATGGAAACAGCTAAAATAATTAAAAATTGTTCATTAAAAGTAATTTATAAATAGCTGAAAAAATTGGTCAAAATAATGGCTTAGCATTTGAAATAGTCGGGCAAAAGTGATGGATAAATGGTAAATAATAAATGTAAAAAAATAAACAAACGCAAATTACTTAAGTGAAATGTATCCAGTGGACTGAAAAAGGCTACCTAAAGTTTAACTTGTATGGGTAATATTAATAATTCATATAATAAAAAAATGGATACTTGGTACTGTGTGACGATACGTTATTGCCACACAAAAATATCACGATACTATGCTGTATCAGTTATTCCTCCACCCCTAATAAATAGTTGAAATAATTCATTAAAGAAAAAAACAGAAAAACATTTGAAACAAAAATCTAAAAGTAATTAACAAACAGCCAAGTTACCTGTGTTGATTCTGTGCCAGTCCTGGGCAGGACTGGGGCAGTTCTGTCCCTGTCCGCTGACGCTCACCCTGTAGCTCTCCCCGCAACGCAGAGAGGTGATGTTGCAGGAGGAACCATTGGTGGAGCAGGTCTGCTGGTGTACGATGTCAAAGGCATCGGCCGAGGCGTTGTAGTAGAGGATGCCGCTGCCCGGAGTCCAGTGCACAACAGCTGTGTTGGTGTCACAGTCCAGAGTAGCCTGTAGACCACTGTGAGGGCAAGGACCTAGACAGAGAGGGATGTAGAAAGGGAAACCACTTAGACAGAAGGTAATGTGGGCGTGCATTGTGCAGTCAAATTTATGCTCTGTTAAATACAAAATAGATGTTGAAGATGTTTAGATTTGTTGGAAGCATTGTCACATGAAAATCCTGTCTGTCAAGTGTAGTTGCTTCTGTTGATTCGTAACTGGATTTTAAATGGGTTTAATGAGAACTTCTCATGCCTCTGACACTTAAAAAGTGCAACTTACAAAATATGGTTCTTAAGTGACACCTAGTGGCAGCCATGAGAAACAACAACATTGCCAAATCTGTCTTCCTGCACAACCCTTAATGTTTTTTTGTGTTTTTTTTTTTTTTTTAAAGGTTGCTGTATCTTATTAAAGGTAGGTGACAAAAAAAAAATGATACACAGGCTGCATATCTACTTAATGTTATTTTATGCTGGCAAGTTTTCATCCAAGACAATTTGTCAGATAAAGTGATGTCACAGCGCTCGTACAGTAACAGGAATAAATCCTTAGACTGTATTTTAATCCTGACAAATGGCCATCAGTGCATCACATTGAGCATAAGGCCGCTGTGAGAAGGTCGTAGACTGCTTCCCTGTCAGAGGTAATGTCAACTCTGCATCAGGAGTTTCATTCCACAATGCTGAAAAGCTTACACAGAGACAATGCCAAGTGCATACTGTAGCATATGGTGAATAGTTCAGGGTGGCTGGGAGTCTTGAGCAGTTGCAGCAAAAACACTGGGGCTGTGCCTCATCATAATGCTTGAGCATGTTATGGGTCATCAGCAACTGATCAGCAACAATTCAGCAAAACTCTGCTCATATATTCTGTTATGTTGTTCAAAGAGACGGTAAAATAAAACTGATGGCACCTTCAATTGGTCAGCTGGTCTGCTTTTGTTTTCTTACCTGTGGTGACGCTGATGGACTCGCTGACCAAACTGACGCAGGACTCATGACGAGCCACCACTGAAATATTGTAGTCCTGCCCACACGCCAGGTTGAGGAAATTACAGTTGGTGTCCGTGCTGTTACATTCATCGTTGTGGCCCAGACTTCCCCGAGCATAGACGGTGTAAGATGTGGCACCAAGTGCTGAGTCCCACGTCACAAAGGTGATACCAGTCTGGCAGTCCACTCGTGCAGTGGGGTGGGTGGGAGCACACGGAGCTGGTGGAGGGAGAGACAGAGGCAGTGTTACTTTCAGCTCAGTCTTCTGTCAGCACTGAACACAATTATTTCCTTCATCAATTAAGCTTGTAATATGTTGCCAGCTTTTATGGTGGAGAGCAACTCAGTATATTTACTGTACTTAAGTAAAGTAGGCCTTCTCAGTGGTGGTCAAAATAAGCACAGGTGTTTCTAATAACATTAATGATGGCTCAGTTCTTTCCAGTCTCTCCCTGTAAGTCATGACAGTGGGCCAGCATGCACAATACCAGGACAGGGTTCCCACACCAGCTTTCATTATTCTATCCTAAAGTACCTGTACCTGTTTTGACATTTGCAACAGCTGGTTCACTGCTGCATGAATTTGTGTGACCGACCACACTGATAACGTAGCTCTCCCCGCAGGTCAGCTGGTCGAAGGTGCAGTTGGAGCTGCTGGAGTTGCAGGTGGTGGTCATCCCTCTGCTGTCCACCGCTGTCACCACCTGGGTCTGGTCCGGCCCCGAGTTTCCCCAGGTCACCAATGCCATGTTAGTGCTGCACTGCAGATCTACCATCACCTCTTCTGGTTTACAGGGTGCTGAGAGTGAAGAGGCGGATGAATAAAAGAGTTGGGTCGTGAGAAAAATTGGTGACAAGAAAGAATGAGGAGATGTGAGTTTACATTTAGAGTCTTTTGCTACCTGACTGCATGCTGTAGTCGGAGCCCTCAATGGTGCCACAGTCGATTGATGATGAAGTGACGGCGATGCTGTAGGTGAGGCCACATTTTAGGTTCTCGATGTTACAGTTTGTGTTAGGGGAGTCGCAGGTAACACGGGTGTTGTCGCTGCCAATGGCAATTGCAGAGTAAGAGCCGACATCGCCGATGAACGCCCGCCACTGCACCGCAAAGGAGTTGGCATTGCAGTCCAAGTCTGCTTCCACCCTGTCAGGCAGACAGTGAGCTGTGGGAAGGGGGCAAGAGGAGGACATGATTGTTTTAATCATGTATTCATTGGTTTTGAGCTTAAAAACAGTGAGGGTGCAATCCAGACATCTGCAGGTGTTTTCTACCTGAGTCAAAAGTTAAGGATGCTCCTGTGCTGCTGTTGCACGTCGCACTGGAAGCAACCACAACTGCAGTGTACTGGTGTCCACAATCCAGCCTTACTGAGCAGGTTGTTGTGTTGGATGAACAGGAAACTACATGGCCGTGGGTACCAGTCACTGTAGCTGTGTAGGAGATAGCGTAGGTACTTGGTGCCCAGGTCAGCGTTCCCATGTTGGTGCCACAGTCGGCTCTGGCAGTCAGGTTGGTCGGAGGACACGGAGCTGGCAGGAAAGAGATTTAGGAACAAATCATTCATTGTTCCTCAGAGGAATACGCCAAAACAACTGCACTTACAGTCCGAGCTAGAAGTGAAAACTATAGAGACTTGTGAGCTTAGAGAAATGACCACTGATTACTGGGACTCTCAGAATGACTTTTCTTATTGTAACAGCTCTGCATTACTGTAAGTGAGCAACAAAGATACATCCAGACATTAACCTGTTTCAGTTTGTATAGGCTTGCTGAGGACACTGGTGCACTCATTGTCCCTGGCAGCAACTGTCAGTGTATACAACTCGCCACACTGCAGCCCGGTGAGCACATGGGAGGTCTGGGTTGTGGAGAGGCTGACACTCGCCCCGCCATCTTCCTCTGAGTGGACAAAATAGTCAACACCATTCTCAGGACTCGGGTCCCAGCTTACTGTGATGTCATTGTTGTTGCAAGCTGTCACTCCAGTCACATTCATCGGTGGGCAGATGACTGTGAACAAGAGAAAGACATTTTGAAAATGTTGTAAATCAGCTAATTTAAATAAATTTTCTTTTTAATTAATCCAATGAGATGTTGATTTGATTGAGCTATTGATTTTTACACAACTTTGAAAACATTATATACAACACAGAGCATATATAAAGGACCAGACGGGCATTTTGGGAGATACAATTACTTGCTTTCTTGTGAAAAGTTAGATTAGAAGATCAATACCACTCTGATGTGAGAAACAGCTGGCCCCCAGGTAGGCCCTCATTCAGAAAAGTCTGGACACCCCTGATCTTAGCTAAGCATAAAGACTGGGAGCATGTGGAGCCGCCTAGTCTGGCTCTGTCCAAAGTTAAAATATACTCCAAACAAGCAACTCCGAAACTGACTAATTACCACCTTGTAGTCACCCCAAATCAACGGTTCTTCAACAAGTGAATAATCACCTTTAACCTCCTCCTGTCCCCAGTCTCAACTTTACACATGGATCTTCTCATCTCATTTTCAGCAAGAAAAAAAAAATCAAACTATTCCTTGAATATCTACATATACATTCTCTCACCTGACTGGAAAGTAAAAGGCATGCTGGGCTCGCTCATGCAGCCCCTCTCTACGGTGACCACCGTGACTACGGACGTCTCGCCACAGTGGATGTCTGTGAGGGTGCAGTCCGTTCCGTTGGAAGTGCAGGTGTAATTGTGTTCCTCCATGGCAAATGGTATCGCTGTAGCCACATAGTGATCTGCTTGTAGGGCAGCGTTCCACGTCACATGGCCCACGTTACCGTCACACTGCAGGGACACATGAACATCGGTGGGAGGACAGGGGCCTGAATGACAGAGGAGGAGGGGAGAAGGAGGGAAACACTTTTAATATTTAATCATTCATATAATAATTATAACTGTGGCAAACAGACTAAATCCTGTAAAAGCAGTAGTGAAAACATGCAGATATAAAAGTAATGCATTCAAAATGTTACTTAAGTAAAAGGACAAAAGTATTTGCATCAAAATACACTTTAAGTACTAAAATTAAACGTACTCATTATGCAGTATGGCCTACTTCAGAATAACATTATATTGTATTATTGGATTTAACTGCACTTTAATGTTGCAGCTGGTAAAGGACGAGCTAACTTTAGTCACTTTTGGGTGGCTTGCGCATTTCCCAGAGGATCAATAAAGTTTTATTTTAACTGATAATAATACATTATTATTAATTTCTTGATTATATTTGGTATCATCAATCAGAATCAGCGAAGAAACTATTACATCAATTTAGTTGAGTAAAAAAGTTCAGTATTTGTCTCTTAAATGTAGTGGAGTTGAAGTAAACAGTAGCAAACAATTACTCCAGTAAGTATAGTACAGTACTCCTGAATTGTACTTTAATACAGTACTTCAATACTTTTCACCACTGGCATCTGGTTGTATATTACTGCAATGGAGTTCTACTGAGGACAAACTCAGAGCTCCTACTACAAAGTGTGTAAAAGTGCATTTTTCCACCTTACCTGCAACATAAGAGTGTGTGTAGCTGTCGAAGCCCTGGCAGCGATCAGAGAAGGGGGTAACAGTGATCAAGTAGGTCTGGGCGCAGTGCATGTTGGGTAGGAGACAACTCGTGGTGTTTGTGGTGCATTGTTTGGTATCACCGTCTCTGCCTTGTGCCGTCACCGTGTAGGAAACAGAGCCTGGGCTGTGTGCCCAGCTCACCGCCGCCGTGTTGTTGTCACACACCAGGGAGGCACTGACGTTCATGGGCGCACAGGGGGCTGATGGGAAAACAAGAGGGGAAACAGTAGGAGAATTTGGTATTATACACCAAGTTTTAACAGTATGCTAATTGATCTTCATAGCATACGCAAATATATGGAAATCAAAGATGCCTGAAATAGCATGACTAAAAAATACATTGCTGGCATTCAAAAAGGGCACGTATGCCCAAAATGGTTAGTGGACTATAAATTCTATGTATTTAAAAAGACAAATATTACAAACACACTGGTTTAGAGTGGAGTGGAGAGTAAACCCACAGAAACATCTGTTATTGAACAAACAACCAATCGTCGCTCTCTTACCTGTCTGTATTTTCGTTGACCCTGGCACGCTGCTGTTGCAGTGGTCAGCCACAGCTATCACGTCCACCTTGTACAGGCGACCACAGAGCAGTGAGGGTAGGGGGCAGTTGGTGTCAGTGGTGCTGCAGGAGGCCATATCGTCTCCAGAGTAGACTTTGGCGTAGAAATTCTGTCTTCCCAAAGTCTCGTCCCAAGTCAGGAAGGCGATGCCAGTCTCACAGGAGTATGTGTACTCCACGTTTGCAGGGGTACAGGGCGCTGAGAGAGTGAGAGGGGAACACAGTCAGTTCCTGAACAACTCATATTTGAATACCTCGTGAATACTTCACGCAACCCGCTAACATCAAGTGGCCCCAAAGCAACAGCCTTAACACAAAGTTATTCTAAATTATAACTTACCTGTGACAATCTGGAAAGAGGAGCTGGGTTCACTATCACACTGGATTCCTCGTGCAACAGCCTGCACAGTGTAGGTGTTTCCACAGCGCAGGTCGTCCAGGACACAGCTGCTGTTAGTGGAGGAACTGCAGGATGTCGAGTGTCCACTGGAAGTTGCTCTGACTGTGACGTTCATGGCGTCCTCATCCTTAACCCAGGTGACCATGGCATGATTGGAAACACAGTCCAAGGAGTGGTCCATGATCACTGGAGCACAGGGGGCTGGGCAGGGGATTGTCACATAGATACAAATTAGTCTTTCAGAGGACTCTTTTACATGAGAGACAGAATACAAAACCCCTCCTCCTAACACACAGATGCATCTCAGAACTAAATCTCATCACATCTCTGAGAGTTACAGGTTGTTCGTTGTTTATTTTCTTTTACGTACAGGAGCACATTTGGGGTTTTTTTTTATTTTGGCCACAATTTTTAACACCATCAGACTGTTTCATGTCCCCTTTCCTGTGCAATTATTAAATGAAATTAATTGTTTATTTAAAGAGGCATTAAATTGAAAAGGGGAAACCTGTCATGCTGGTTTTGCATTCAAAACAGTTATGTAAGCTATCTATTAGAATGTCAGCATGTGTCCTTGGGTTTTTGGGGTTTTTTTTTTACAGTCTGGGGAAAGTTGACATCTAGTATTTTTAGAATCCATGTGTTTGACATTTCTATTGTTTCTTTACCAGAGTTTTATCCTTGGCTGTGAAGAGAATTTTTTTTTTTTTACCAAATAAAGGTCAAAGATAATTTTGACCTTTATTTTGGTAAATAAAATTTACAGAAAATAAATAAACACCATCTTCTACACCTTCTTTTAAATTATTTAAGGTCAAGCTATTCTGAGAGTGATAAGAGATGCATTTGTGGGGAACTGTGACAGCAATATTTCTAAACACCATTGTTCAGCCCTGCACACAAGCACCACCTTTGTAAAGATGAATTCACCGTGTCCTGCATTGAGAAGCATCACGTACAAATTATGATTTCAATAAAACAGGATAAAACGTCACATATCCATCCAACATTCAGTGATGATTACCTGGATATGGCGACTCAGTATATCCTAAAATAATCTGCACTTGGGCTTCCAAGTAAAACTAAAACTAGAGTCTCTTCACTCTCACAGTATCTTTACCTGTTGTTATATTAGTTTTGGCATGTATGGAGCTGTTGCATTTCCCATCCCCTGCCAGCACTGTGACAGTGTAGTCCTCCCCACACTGCAGCTGGGTCAGCTCACAGGACATGCCGCTGGAATCACAGGAGTCAATGTGTCCTCTGGCCTCAGCGACGACTGTGTAATGATTTGCCCCAGCACTGGGCCCCCAAGTTACCGTCACCACACCCGAGAGGCAGTGCAGGTTAGCAGTCACATTTGTAGGATCGCAGGGTGCTAGAGAGGGAAGGGGTAGATGAATCATTACAACCATATTCATATTATGACCTGATAGAAATACATATTTTGTATCATTTACCGGTTGTCGCTGAGATCATGGCACTCTCAGAGCTGTTACACCTGTCGTTCATGGCCACCACACTAAACATATATGTCTGAGCGCACTGCAGATCAGGGAAGAGGCAATTCTGCTCAGATGTGGAGCAGGATGAAGAAAAACCTCCTGCTCCTTTCAATATGGAGACATAGGACGCTGCGCCGGCAGCTGCATCCCAGGACGCCTGGAGCGTGTTAGTGGAGCACTCCACCATGCCTCGGACGTTCATCGGAACACAGGGAACTGAGGGAGAAATGATGATGGTGGTGCAGAGGCACAAGAGGAGGAAGGAGAAAACCATTTTACTATCAACAGATCATGTCTTTTAGTTTGCTACATTTTTGTATTTATATAAAGCACACTGCTCTGCTGGGGCAACTGACAAACATACCAGAATTAACAATCTCCATAACGCTGCTGTGTCCTTCACATGTGCTGCTGATGGCTTTGATCGACACATTGTACTGCTGTCCACACTGTAAGTTAGTCATCGTACAACTTGAATCCTCTGTCATGCAGCGGAGTGCAGTGCCATCTCCGGCCAGGGCGGTGACACTGTAGTTTAATGGCATAGATGCAGAGTCCCAGCTGATGGTCAGTACGTTGGTGCTACAGTTCAGGGTGTTGAGCATCGACTCCACAGCACATGGGGCTGACAGAAAGCAAAGAGTGAGACTCAGTGGTAGTTCAAAAAAGGACTTGTAGTAATAGATTTAGTTTTTTGGCCACTTGGGGGCAGAGTAGCTCCACAGTGCAATCAGATATACAATACTAAAATCCTTATTATTGTCTAAAAAAATAGCAGGAGTGGAACTAAGTCATTGTTTTGCAAGTCACAAGTAAGTCTCAAGGCTTTGCACATAAGTCCCAATTCAGGTCCCAAGTCCTAAATCGTGAGTTGACTGTTACGGAGCTGATATTGTTTTGTCAAGAAATGCTTTTATGATTTGGGGTTTTCGTAGAAAGGACGAGGTAGAGGAGGAAAATCATGTTTTTTCCTGTCCAGAAAGAGGCAAAGTGAGGATAAAAACAGCAAAGGCAAGGAAGATGAAGAAGCGCTGTTAGGTAAAGCTAGAGACAAAAGTAAAAAAGGAGATTTTGATGAGGATTAGATGCTCCTCCCTCTCACCAGTTGTATGGATGACTGGCTCGCTGTCAGGACTTTCACATTCGCCATCCGAGGCTGACACGGTGAAGGTGTACTCCGTGCCACAGTCCAGATCCTCCAACTGGCAACCGAGGTTCATTTCTGCGTCGCAGGTCACAATGTGTCCACCTGCGCTCACTGCTTTGCCAGTGTAGGACACTGTATTGGAGCTGTTACTCCAGGTTAACATGGCAGAGTTGTCGGCACAGTTTAGAGAGGCGTTGAGCTGAGAGGGAGGGCAGGGCGCTGCAGAGGAAAGACACAGAACATCAGGATGGTATGAGTTGGACTGCGAGAGAATGCACATATTTCAGGGATTGCTTCCCGCTTGTCTCTACCTGTCTGTAGTGTCTCCACAGAGCTCTCGTTGCTGGTGCAGGTGTCGTCCATGGCAGTCACCACAACTCTGTAAACCTGGCTGCACATGAGGCCCTCCAACATGCATGACGTCACATTGGAAGAGCACTGCAAGTGTTCTCCGTCTTGATCCACTGCAGTTACTTGGTAGCGTAGGGCACCATGGCTTGCTCTCCAAGTCACTTTCGCAAAACTCTCGCCACAGTTTTTCATCGCCGTGACATTAGTGGGCACACAAGGTGCTGGGGGAGGGAAAACCTCTGATCAGCTCAGTATTTTAAACAACTGTCTTCATTTTAAATCACCAAAAAGCACCACAACTGCCCACACATCTGGAAAGGGAAGCTTGTTCTCACTTTACAAATGTTGTTTTCATCATATGATTAGAAAAAATGTAACGTACTAACACATTACTATAGCTGAGTATTAAAAAATCCAGAGGGACAAAAACACAGTGAAGTCATGAATCTATTTCCCTTACATTTTCTATGTACTAAGTCACATTCATATCAGGCCACACTTGCCTGATACATAATTTACAAGTGTTTTATGATTGATTTCAGACACCTCCTGTATGTTGAAAGACTTAACAAGAACAGCGTAACACATTTGTCACAGTGCTCTCTTACTTTCCCTGACAGATAACTCTGTCGGTCGACTGACGCAGGTGCTGTTGAAGGACATCACTTTCAGTGTGTAATCTTGGCCACACTCCAGTGTGGAGATCATCAGGCCAGGCTCTGTGGTGATGTAGGACATTTCCTTGTCCCCGCTTGTGACCAGAGTTTCATAGCCGTCCACATTATTTGACGCGTTCCAGCTGAGGGTCAGAAGTTGTGACTGACAGTCTAAGTCAGCATCCACTTTGGGTCCACAAGGAACTAGACAGAGAGAAGACAGAAAGGTAAAGTATGTGACTCTCAGAACTTCTACATGCAGGTTTATCTAGACACCTTGTTTAGGAATAATGGAAAGCAGAGATTTGAACGTCTGAATGCTAATGACACCAAGACTAGGTGCCAGGCTGCAATGCACAGTACACACCAGAAAACAAATGTAGGATGGATAAATAATAAAAGTTTTGCTGTTTTCAGATCCCTGCTAGCCAGGAAAATAATGCAAAGTATGGCCTGATGGTGGCACCAGAGCTGTGTTTTTAAAGGGTTTGTCCTTTGTACAGAGTGGCCATTTTAGAACTTCTCAGGCTATAAGAATGTAAAATGCTGAACTGCTGAACTTAAACCTGTATTCATTCATTTATTTCTGGCCACTTGGGGGCAGCATTACACCCTGTAAACATAACGTGACATATTATCACCTTACAATGGACTTGGCATGGAGATTCCACGCATGCCTATTTACACATCCAGCAGCACGGCGCAACATAGTATTCATTTGGAGTCATGTTTCTGGCAACCTGACAAATAAATCAATCTATAAATTTTCACACGTCTTTTCTGAGCCACCGAATGCTTCACTGTATTCACCAGCTGGTCACTAACTCTGTCTTTTGCTGTTTAATGCTGATCAGGTAGTATCCAACATACAGTGAAGAATAAGATCCTTTTTGTTTAACCAGAAACAGCATGAAATTGCCATTGCCACACCCACCAGACCCCATTTAAATAAACGGTAATTTTATCAACATAAAAGACACTTAATTTAAAGTCACCACCAGAAATGAAATATAACCAACAAAAAACATCTTTGTCTTTCCACTGTTGACATAAACCCTTACTTCACCCAGATAGATGGGAAAATATGCTGGATCTATACATGCTAAAATGAATGTTTATTTAAATGGAGTCTGGTGGGTTTGATGATGGCGATTTCAGGGCTGTTTCTAGTTAAACAAAAGTTATCTTAATCTTTGACAAAAAGGTCTGTCTCTGTAGGAATCCTTTCCTTAATGTTCTTATGGACTTAATAACAATCTGAGCCTGTCAGTGGCAAAAAAGCAGTGTTTTTACATCGCAGTGTGATACCGTCATTTAAGTACAGGACAGGAATACAGTATTCCCTCCACCACTGCAACCAGCACAGTTCATCTGTATGTTTTGGGCGCCCCTGAAGGTGGTTGCATTGTCTAAGCAGCTATATTCTAAACTATTTGTGCTGTTGAAAGCCTCTAAACAATTTTCAGAGTTTTACTGAAGACATAGTGACGATATAGTGACACAAAGGGAGGGTTTAATATATATAAATCACTTATTTCAAGCAGAACATGTTCCTACCAGACTCCATGTAGAAGGCCTCAGAGGGCATGCTGGGGCACACGCCATCATGGTGGCTGACGGTGACAGTGTAGAGCTGGCCACATTTCAGGTTAGGTACCCTGCAGGTGGTATTGGTGGAGCTGCAGCTGAGAAGTCCTTGATATTCATCCACAATGGTGGCGGTGAAGGAGTTTATCTCAGGCTGGCCACGCCACGAAATCAGAGCCTCATTGGCAGCACAGTCCAGGGAGGTAGTAACGTGACTCGGTGGGCAGGCAGCTGCAATAAGGCAAAGAGATATTTAACTTGCAAAATGGAGCCAAACATCACTAGACTTTGGACGTTATGTAATAAAACACTGATACAGAATTTAGTCATGAAATTAGCAGCTTTAGATTCTCAATTTTAAAAGGTAGATATTAAAAAACTGCTCTGTGCTCTCTGAATATATATATATATATATATATATATATATATATATATATATATATATATATATAGAATATATATGTAAATAAAGGATATACCTACATCCTTCTAATGTTTAAAGATTTGAAAATTATCATCCAGAAATGTGGTCAACCCATACAATAAAATACAGAATGTGTATACAGGTTTGTTAAGCTTGCCCAGACAAAGTTATTGACATCTTAAACCTTAATTGATTCAAAGCATCCTTCAGATGGAAGATGCAAGTACCTCCTCCCACTTTTGTTCATTTCAAGGACACCAAATCAGCTTTACAGTAATATATTCCAAAACAAGCAGCTACACTGTACCTGTCTCTATGGTGACCATCTCGCTCTTCGAGCTGTTGCAGATGAAGTTTGAGGCAATGACGTACGCTGTGTAGTTGGTGCTACACGTCAAGCCCATGATCTTACATGTCAGATCCATGGAGCTGCAGCTGTGAATGACGCCATTACTGTCCTTCGCCATGGCGACGTAGAAAAGCGAACTGCCAGATATTAACCATGTCATTGTGATGGAGGAGGCGTCACATTCCTTCACTGCTGTTATATTCCGAGGAACGCATGGAACTAGAGAAGAGAGGACAGATTAAAATGAAAATAAACTCCACCATTAAATCGAGGATGCCAGTCTGTCCCCTTCTAAAACTTTTTTTGTCTTTGATAAAACTACTAAAACTATAGGTTATTTCGATCATCAATTCCAGTTATTCTTTTTTAAATTACTGGTTTGTTCTGTAAAAAAATCAGGAAATGATCTTTAAAGTGCTTGTTTTATCCAACGAACAGTCCAAAATCCAAAGATATCCCATTTATAATGATACCACACTTAATACCTCATGGTTGTACGCCTCCGCAAACAAGTCATGTTCATTAATTTGTGCCGAATTTGAGGTTATTCTCTCAGGGCCTTCTACATACATCACGTTCAAGAAAATGAGACAGACACACAGTGACCAAGACCTTTGACCACCAAGTCAGTTCATCATTGAGTTGAGTGGACGTTTGTGCAAAATCTGAAGAAATTCCTTCAAGGTGCTTTGCTTTCACAAGAATGCAGTGAACAGGGTCACAGTGACCACACAGTAACTACCAAATTTGCGTTAGTTCATCCTTGACTCAAAGTGGACATTTGTACCTTTAACATTTAAGAAACTAGAAACAATTAACTTTAACAATTACCTACACACTTAATCAATTATCAAAATAGTCACAATTACTTTTTGTCAACTGACTACTTTACTATTTCCCTTATTTTCTGTCAATTTTTAGTATCTGTTTTTTTCCACTTTCATACAGAAAGAATATTCATAACTTTATTCTTGTCACTGTTAAAACAGAATTTAATAATTATGTAAACTTGCCTCTTGGCCTTTTATTAGATATCTTATATCCAGTAGTAAACTGTGATCAAGTACTTTACGATTTTTAGGTGTTTTGAGTACTTCCACATACAATATTTACAGCAGTGTGTAAAGTAAGGTACTTCACAGATTCAGATTTTATATAAAGAACATATGATTATATTAGAGTCAAGCATTTAACGGTATTTATAATAGTTCAAATGAACTGCTAGTGATAACATCAAAATGCTGCTGTCACATTAATATGTCAGTACTAATAATTTAATGTACAATAACATAACGCTAACAGGAGTCACTGCTATGCTACTGTAGCTACTGAATGTTTGATACTTTAAGTACATTTTGCTGATACTTACAGAATAAGTAAAGTGATCTAAATACTTCTTCCACCACTGTTGATATCTAATAAACAGGCACTAACAGCATCTCCTCACCTGTCTGAGCCACGGGCCCAAGGTTCCTCGGGCTGGCACATTCGTCATCGTAAGCTGTGATGTAGACGGTCAGGAACTCTCCACAGTGGACCCCCTCTATGGCGCAGCTGTTGGACATGGAGCTGCAGTTGTAGTGGCTGTTGTTTCCCTTGTTGCCGAAGGCCTCCACAGTGTAGCGCAGAGCCCCCTCGGCGAGGTCCCACTTGCTGAGCAGAACATCTGAGTTGCAGTCGGCTGAAGTTTGCAGATTCTGAGGAATGCAGGGTGCTGGAGACAGGCAGAGTTGTTTTACTTAAATTCTAGTTTTTATTTGCAATTTATAAAAGATGAAAACTGGAAATTGCAAGCTGAAAGGGGCTGAAAAAAAATGTTGTTTTGTAATAGGATAGATCATCCAAGTCACTGCCGATGGTGTTACAAAGCAGTTGCATGTGACTTTAGCAGGATCCACCAGAGGGCGCTCACATGAGGATGGATGCAAAATGATAAGTGTGTGTGATAATGTAGTCATACCTGTTCGAATGTCAACAGTAGAGCTAATCTGGCTTCTGCACTGTCCTGTGATGGCGTAGACCGTGAAGTAATAATGCCGTCCACACACTGTGTGTGTGAAATAACAGGAGTTGTCTTCAGTCAGACACTCCTGGACCACTCCCTGGGTACAGAGAAACCACAAGGCATTTTATATGTGCAGTAAATTACAGGTTGTTCAACATTTTGGGAAATATGCTTATGTATTTTTTGTCAGTGGTCAGATGAGAAAATTGATACCACATGTTATGTTAAATATGAAGCTACAGCCAGCAGCTAGTTAGCTTGCTTTACCCTCAGACCAAGGGGTTATCTCCAGGTCTGGAAAGTGAAGCCAATGTGGGAATGCCTTAAACCTGCATTTTTTGTAATGGCCAGCAGGGGGCCAGAAGAAGTCTATTTGCATTGAAGTCTCCCTCAATACAGCATGATGCTGATTTCGTAAATTATGGTTCAATTAATAGTAAAATGGACGATAAAGCAGGGTTTGCTTGAGGTCATGGCTACCTTGTGATTGACAAGTCACTACCACAGCCATGTCCTCAGGTTCTTTGTCAGATCCACCCCTCACCAGTCCATAGCTCCACCTTCTCAACCAAACAAGGTCACCTCTGGCTCCAAACAAACAAGATGGCAGCAGCCAAAATGCCAAACTCAAGGCTTCAGAACGGTTGTCCACGAACTTATAGGCGACGTCACAGTGGCTACGTCTACTTTTGTCATACAGCTATGCTACGGACAGAGCCAGCGCAGACTAGATATGTGCCTCACGTTTCCAGACTTTATGCTAAGCTAAGCTACATGGCTTCTGGCTTTAGCTTTACAGGCTAATCATCAATCTAACACTCGTTAGGAAAGCAAATAATTTTGTTTTTATTTGAAAGAATCCTACATATGAATTGATTTCACATAGAAAATTGTTGCTGTAAACATTTTTAGTCCAGAATGCAGTACCTGAGAGTCCACTGCCCGGGCCATGTAGTGGTCTGTATTGTTTGTGTGCTCCCAGGAGAAGACAATGACTTCGCTGGAACAATCTCGCAACAACGTCAGGTTCTTTGGAGGACAGGGAACTTTAAGGAAAAATATATTCATACATTAGTTTACACTGTGTTAACCAGCTTTAAATAGATGGACAGTTAGACAGATAGATAGATAGATAGATAGATAGATAGATAGATAGATAGATAGATAGATAGATAGATGACATTATAAAGGACAAGAGAGTTAAAGAAAAAAAGACGAAGTAAATGGGGTTAAATATCATCATCAAAGGCAAGCGTCACAAATCCCTTTGGAGGTTAAAACGCCCTGATACTGAAGATTACGCTCCAGTGTTGCTTTTCATTGTATGAGGTTTCAGGTTTAACACAAACACAGGCTCATTCTTAGCAACTTGAACACAACAGAATATGATATAGACAGTAGAACTCAATGGGAGACCCAGTTTTCAAAGGAAACACCTAGTGATGCACTCAAATAAACATGTGAATTTAGACACCAAACATCACCGAGGGGGAGGCATGTTGTAAACAGCTATTCCCAAACGACCCCTGACTGATATGACCTCAGTAATCCTTATTCTGAGGTAAAAGCAAATAAATTAAAGGTGTATGAATCTGGAATCTAATTGTCACTTTGGTGTAATTTTAATGTCAGAATTCAAATACGGATCTTTGCGCCATGTCCTGTTGTACAAAGTCGTAACCCAAGGCTATGAAAGCCCAATAAAAGCTGCTTTATTACAAAACAAAATCAAACACTATCAAGATGACGTTGTTTCCTTTTGCTTGTGCCTTCAGGCTTTTCCAAAAAGGTTTTATGTCACTGGATTAAGTTTTATTAATGTTTTCCCTCAAGTATTAAATGGCTGTATACTTGACATGTAACAATTACTTGTCATAAAATCATATTCAGCATCATCCAAGTCACGAAAGCTTCGCAGTGGACAATGTGGCCCCAGGGGTGGGGTTGGACAGAAAATCTCGACCGGGCTCTCCAACAGAATAGAGTTGATATGTGAGATGAAAGGATTAACTGCCTGCAACAAAGTAAATGGCAGGGTGGAGTAGTTAAGATGTTCACCAGCCAAAATTTTAACAGACACGAAGCCATTCAGCCAGTTGACTGGCAGTGATGGGTTGGGTACTAATTGGTTGGATGAGTTTCTATTTTGGAAACATTATAACCAACTCATGGCTGGGTTTGAAGTTTGGTTTTATTTCATTATTATGTAATCTGCTGTATTTATACAATTATATATCAGGGCTTTGACCACACTTTATCACAATTGGTGGTATTTACTTTCTGCTTCCTATTGAATGATGTGCGGATAATTTCCATTTGTATTCTACATCAGTATAAATTCGTTTTGAAAACAGAAATTAGCAAATGATTGCAAATTGATTGGTTTAAAATCAATCCAATATAATTCAAGGGTACTGTACATAGTAAGGGTAACATTGCTATGGCTGTTTTCATATTCGGTACAATTGATTCGTGTCATGCCCAGCTATGACTGCCCATCCCTAACCCTTCATTCTCCTGCTGCTCAGCTTTCACATATTGTTACATACAGTGTAAAAAAGTGTGCCAATCCCAAGATCCCATACTATACAGTCAACCTTCACATTGTGCCTACTAGTGATTGTATTTTGGAGACAATTTAAAGAACAACTCTCTCGCTGGCCTTCATACTCTATCACCCATGGTCGTGCAGTGTGGAAGATGAGATCAGCATTTGCTGAGCGCACGATTTCAGAGGAGACTGGCGGCATTGAGAAATGCCTTTGCAACTCTAATTGCAGATTACTATTCATGTTAAAAAGGAGTCCACTTCCATCCTTTGGTGCAGTTGCTTTTCACACCTGATCTGAACCAAACCGAGTACACATAAACCATACTCAGTACCACCTTTTAAAGTGGAAGTGGACTTGGATTGACACACCATGCCTGGGCACAGTATACAGTGTTCTGTAACTGGACTTTGGGGTCAAATGTAATTCATGTGAAAGCCTCGAATGTAATGTAACTATCACTGCTCAGACAAACACTCAGCTATCATACAGCAGAGGTTGAACCTTTGGCCACAAGTCCAGCATGTAGTGTACACATGGAGTCCAGTTTAATTATAAAGTACTCTTCGATCTGTGAAAACAGTTGCATAATGTCTTCTGTGACTCTGGAGGAGCTTTCAAAAGTTTAAGAAAATAATCCCATCTGATGTCACTGTGATGTCATCAGGGTTAAAGCCCCCATTACAAGCTCTAAGTGTGGAGTTTGAAAGATGTGGGTGTTTTTCAGGCAGTGAGGGTCTGATGAAAAATGCTACCAAGTTACATTATGGAAATGAAACAGGATCATCTTTTTGAGCTGTCAGGATATCCTGGCCTCTGCTGCTTTGATTTTAACCATTCCTGATTTATGAACCTGTTACATGTTTCCTAACAGGTAACATCACTTGGATGCCAGTTAGAACTGTATGAGTTTTTTTCCTCGTCTTCCTGCTTCAGTTTTCAGTTTTTTTCTAATGGAGTTCCTTTAAGGGCTTTCACTCAGTTCAAAATTGGTTAATTGATAATGATTCAGATACACTACTGCAGCATCCCGCTGGTAGAAACTTTCCAATTCTTTGCCTGTGAAGAAAATTCAGCTCCTGACATGATCCCTACAAAGATTTTAAACTGACATGTGAAGAGAATGATGCCCTCTATTGTACATATACTTTGGACATGTCCAGCAGAGGAATAATATCCGACAGATAGTATCTGAAATTCTGAACAAGCAGTTGCAAGTCAGTCTTGGGCTCAACCACTGAACTTTAAGACTCCCCCTCCTTTGAAAGAGGAAGGATCCTTTTTTTGCTGAATCACTGGAAGTAAAACCACCCACTCCTTTATGAAAAGTAGGCTGCAACAATGACTCAGCTTGGTGGTCAGGTCTCTAGTGTTTTACTTTGTGATTATTGTTTCTCACCGGTTTGAAAAGTGGCCAAAGTGGTGTTCATCATGTTCTTGCAGTTCTCTGACATGGGTGTCACATGCACCACGTAGCTCTGGCCGCAGCTCAGTCCAGTGATCCGACAACTGTCACTCTGGCTGGTGCACGTCAGCATTGTGCCATTGTCGCCCAATGCAGTGGCCTTGTAGGAGTCGGCCCCAAACACAGCCGACCATTGCACCATGGCGGAGTGAGTGGCGCAGGTGTAGTCCACGGAAACTGCTGAAACTGGTCTCAGCTCTGCAAGTAACACAAGACATTGTTATTTTATCAGAAACTAGTAAGAAATGCTGCTGGAGTGATTGCTGACTGTACTTTAGTTTTGTATCTCATCGCCCATTTTCTGCACAGATCCTGATTGGAGAGTTGGTTCATGAGTAAGAGCATTGATTTGATCTGTTCAAAACTATCGCATTATCTCAGACAGGAGCAGCCTGACAATAAACTGGTAAAGCTGTATATTTCTATATTTAATATTCTATAAAAACATCAAAATAATCACCTTAGATTTCATTTTTTTCTCAGGTTCATGTTTACACGACAACCTCAGCACCAAGTAGGTTGTCAGAGCTTCTGAATCGTTTTTCCCCTGAGGATCATATTCTGCATGTCTGAAAGGAGCGCCTCAGAGAGAATAGCTGACCTAGATCATAATCACCAAGTTATTGATATTGGTTTGGCTCTGCCGACTCACTGTTGGTGGTGTATGTGTAGTCTGTGGGCTCGCTCGGCAACAGGAACTTGTTGAATGAGGACACAGATATCAGATAGGTGGAACACGGGAGGATGCCGTGAACATCCATTTGAGTGTCTGTAACGTTGTACACAGACGGCGGGCTGGAGGGGTCATCAGTGTCCTGGACGCTGACTCGGTATAACAGAACATCTTCCACTGGCTGCCATGTCACCCTCGCCGTGCCGCGGCCGGCCTGTGTTACTGTGACTTCTGCAGGAGGCTGCACCACTACAGACAGACATAAGGACTTAGTCAGAGGAGATAACATTCAATCTGATAATGTATATGACTAAATTATTATTACACTGGTATACACTTAAACACTGGTTTGAAACTAATTATCATGACCTCTTTAATCTCAGGGTCACTGCTGCCATTCCATTTATGAATTCATACTCTGCTATTACAGTCAATGACAAGTTCAACAGTGTGAAAGGGGCAATTCACATAAATCATAAAAGTACATATATTCTAATTTACTCAAAGCAGTGTCAAAGCAGGCTGAAAGTTTTCACTTTCTGTGCAGAGGTTTTAAGATATCCATCTTTGCCTCTTGCTTTGCCTTTCAATAGAGTGGAGTTGAATGGCATAAATAATTAAAAGATTACATGTGAAAAAATCCATAGCACCGTGTCTTCCCTGAAACTTTATCCATATTACTGATCATCTACACATCTTCCTGTTTTTGTAGGAAGTATTTGTTCGCTAACAAATGTAAGAAGTTCCATTGAAAATTGTCCACACTGAGTTCTGGATTTTCCAGACAATCGATCCGACAATTATCGGACAAATTTTTCTGGAACAGTGGGAAATGTTGTTACAGTTAAAAACATAGAATATTTTATCCACTTTCCAAATGGAGGGTCTGTGTATAGAGGGTGCTGTTTGTTGTACAGATTGCAAAGTTCCTCAATGCATATTTGTAATATTTACGAAAAAAGCTGACCTCATATTTAGGCTGACCTTGAAATATCAAGACTCAACAATACTAAATCGACATTGGATGCATAAACAGATCTTTCAATAGGGTTAAATGCTACATTCATACATGTACTATGGCTGTAGTCACTGACCATAGAACACAATAAAACATGATAACTAGACTATTTGATCTAGACAGTAGACTACTTGTTGCTTGTTGCGTGCTTGTAGCCTTGTAGCAGATTCTTAATTCATTGAAAACAATTAACATCGAGGATTAATAATAATACAATTATCAGAATGAAATATATTAAAAAGCTTAATTGAACTCGTCTTGGTCATTAGTTAATAATACACTCAGTAAACATAAGCAAGGCTCTGAGGTTCTGTTCTGCTGTCAACTGTGTTTGTACTTGCAGAGACATGTTGTCTGATCAACCCTTCCTAAAACAATTTTGAGGCTCAAAAAGGACAGAAACTGAACACTCACAGGTCGTGATGGTCCTCACTTTACTTGTGCTTCCATGGCCGGCCTGGTTGGCTGTGACAATGTAGAAGTCGTAATTGGTGGAGGGCTGCAACCCCTCCACCACGGCAGAGAAGTTGGTGTAGGTCAGGTTGACCATCTGTCCATCAGCCTGAGAATATATCAGCAGGTAGTATTGATCCGCCGAGGACACCTTAGTCCACTTTACCATGATTGAAGTACTTGACAGTGCCTGGCCAGCTACTATTTGCGATGTGGCAGGGACTGTAAGGAAAGAGCAGGGGACAGGGCATTATTTAGGATACTAAATATTTGCTTTGTCTCTGTGTGTAAGTTTGTAACATATTTTTCTTTTTGAATAGCTCTTGGGAGCTGGTTTAATGTAGTCTAACACAAATCTGATATTTTGCTTGATAGGTATTTATAAATGTATGTCACAGTTTGGCCCGTGATAGAGAGTGAATGGCATGGCAATGCGGCCCCAGCAAAATTAACAATCATTCCAATCACCACAGGAGTAGATTTACTGGGGGGAATGCAGGGGTCACGTCCCCCACAATATTCATAACATACGCACGTGTCCCCATCCACGTGATGAAATCATGAAAATAGCAGATGACTTAAATTTTGACCAAATTAAAGATATTTACACCACAAACTGATGCTGAAAAGATACAAATTGTTGCATAATAATTTACCAGAATGCAGGAAATTAAGTGTTTGATGCTCCCTCCAATGTTGAAACAAAACCTGTGGCCTTGCCAATCACCATCACAAACAAGGTGTTACGACTATACTACATGAATGTTGTATTAAGTGCCATCTTTTTTACCTGTGGACGCTTCATTGGTAGCCATACACACCACATAATAGAACTGAAAGACTTTGAGAGTCACACTGTACTCGGCTCCTGGCCTCAGACCATTGACCACCATCTCTGTCCTGGATGCTGGCAGAGTCACCACAACAGGTGCAATATTTGTATTGTTTTTCATCCGAAGGTCTAAAAAATAGTTTGTTGCTCCAGGATAATTCTCCCATTTTACCAGAATCGCAGAGGACCCTGAGGACTTTGCTGACAAGATTTTGCACCCTGTAAGAGATGGAAATACATGGCACTGAAAACAGTAGCTTGATTTGAGAAATAAAATGCATTATTGAAGTTGATAATATAATGTTTATTTCTTTAAAAACAATCCAAGCTATGGCAGTACAAACATTCTAAAATATTACTATCACTAAAATTTTTGGTTTACTTACCTTCCACACTGTAAGGTATCTGTAAATAACAGGCACAATGTAATCAACAACATGATATAAATATTTTAAAACCAGATTATTTTAATACTGTTGAGTTGACAGGTTTTAACATTAAAAATAATATTTACCTGGGTTAGAGATACCAGTGCTAAAGAAAAGCCTATGGCTCCCAACAATCCCATCTTTGACATTGACTGCGGGATTACAATTAGTTTAGTATACAAGGGAGTCAAATACAAAAGGTGTTCTGGATTCTTTTGAGCTTCAGCCCAGCGTGCGTGGGAACCAATCAGTAGGTCCCAAATGAGGGCAGGCTGTCCCACCAACCGCCCCAGGCAGTCAGGAGGGAGGGATGGAGGGAGGGAGGGATGGATGGATGAGAGTTTGGTGAAGTCACGGATGAGAAGAAGGTCCCTCTATCTGCCCCTCTGTCTCTCTCTCTCTCTCTCTGTCTCACACACACACACATACACACTGTCTCTCATGCATCCACAGCTTGCATATCATCCATCAAAGCCATTTAGTGTCATAACTGATCTGTCTGTCTGCTTGTAGTGTGTCATTGTGAAAGTAATTTTCCAGCCACACCAATGTGATCCTGTGTTACATTTATAGGTCTCGTCTTGTATTTGTCGGGACCTATAAATAGACTTAAGAATACATTTATTATATAAGTTTGATTGAAGTCTTAAAAAAGTTGTACACATCATATTTACATGATCTGCCATTTTTTATTCTTTTAATTTCATTTATTTAGTCAGGATGGTCACATTGAAATACAACATATCTTCCTCCAGGGAGTCCTGGTCAAGATGCTGGCACATCAGCATCTCTGTGTTTTACTACTGTTTTGGGAGGTCCTAAGGATCCTGCATCCTCTTTAATAGCTCATTTGGATTTTTGTTATAGGGGTCTCATAACAAATTGTTAAAAAGAGGTTTAATTGATAATGATATATATTTCCTCGTCTGTGAATGGGTTTTTGACAAACAAAGGGAGCATGTATTTGTTTATGTGAAGTTATGAGCTATTTCCTTGTTTGGTGTAATAGGGCTTTATGCTTGTTTATATATTTTGTCATTTTCATCAAATGTGTGAGCCACGTTTCAATCAATCAATCAATCAATCAGTTATTTGTCAAATGAAATCATACAAGGTACAACTCAACTTACATGCGATCCCATCAGCTCCTTTAACTTTTGGCCTGTATTTAATTCCTTTTATGCCTCCTCTTACATCGTTGGCAGCTGCTTCAGAGAGGCTGCAGTGCGTTTGTTCGTGACATCCTGAATGGCTCTGATAGTCCATGGTTTCTGGATGTGAAGTGATTTAACTGTGGTTTTTCAGTACAGTTGCTTCTGTTGTTACAGATGTTACAGTTCCTGATATCCCATTGGAAACTGATGCGGGCATGAAGATCACCCAGTTTATTATCCAAAGCCTGCACAATGGCTAGCAGGATGCTACTTGGGCGGGTGCCCATCTTCTCCATCTTTTCCTTGATGTTTACTGATGTTCACGTACGAAACCTCTACTTTCCTCTACTACTAGCTGGCAGAAGTCAGCAGGAGAAGCGTTTACAGACTGGTGAGCTGATTTCTTCGTCCTGATGAGTGACGTCCAAAGTCAACCACAAAAAGCACTACTGACACTTGCAAAAGAAGACATGAGAGTACAAGGGGGGGATGGCTGCCAAGCAGCCAAACACAGCTGTGGACCAGGGACATTTCCAGTCATGTTTAAGGCGACAAAACTGTGTACTTTAAGCCAAAAAAACAAACTTTTCCTAACCCTAACCAAGTGTTTTTTGTTCTTAAACCACAGTGATGTCACAACATAAAAAAAAACGTAAAGCGATGTAAAGTTTAGTATATCAGATATATGAAATATACAAATGTAACATATTCATGGTTTGCAGAAACGCACAAAGCATTCATTCTTGCAACTGGGTCAGCTTTCAACCTTCATCAGCCAGAAATGCACTGGACACACACGCACAAAAAAAAAACACAGTTCAGATTTTAGGATCTAATTCTCGATTGGCGTTTCCAGAGTTGTATCCTAACATCTGCTGTTTTAAACTTTAATTTGGATCTGTATATATTCGTCTAGGTGGTGTTTTCTTTGGATTTCAACAATTACAGTTGTGTTATAGGTTAAGAATTTGTTGGTGCTAAATTTACCATAATTTACTAGTTGGGCTACAGGTTGAGACAGAATGTAAAGCCTTGAATGTCACATCCTCTCAGAGGAAATGAAAAAACGTATGTAAAATATCAATCCAGACTGAATGAATGAATGAATGAAACTGTGAACTACACTTTAATGAATTTTATCAACGTACCAGCAGCGACAACAACTCAAGGGAACAAATAATGAGGTGATCCACTTTAAACTTCAGTTCAAACTGATGACAGGTGCCTGACCGACATTGATCTTATCGCAGCATGCCATAAGTTTTGTGTTCAGAGGTCCCAGTTTACATGCACCTTAAACTTTCCTGACCTACTTACACAACCTATAGAACAGAAACAAGCTATCGATCATAGAATCAACCCAAACAACGGTCTGTTGTTTAAAAACTGTCAAGACATTATTATGTCATCCATTCATTTTCACCTTGTCTCTTAGTCTTAGTTTTATTTCTCTCTAGTTCTTTCCATCCTCCCCCCATGAATCCAAGCTACTGTAAATATCTAGAATCTGAAAGCATGCAGTGACTTTACACATGGCCCTGTTTCTATGTTAACAGTTTTTTTTTCATCCCTGGAACAATACATGAGAACACAGTGAATGACCTGAGGCAAAGAGATAAAGACTTGGGAGGGGCCGCCCAAGCAAAGGAGACAAGTGCCACTGAAACACAAGTCAAGAATGCAAACTTGGGAATTGGGACTCAATCTAAAAGGGAATGAATTTACGAAACACCTTCATTCTTAGAACTGTCAATAAGTTGTGTTTTTTTTTAACCTGTTAACTTTTAAAGGTTTAAAGGTGTTTGGGAATAGACTTGAATGAAAAATGAAGTAATTTCCTCCTGGAGAGGCTAATCCCTGAACTTGCTCTATGTAGGCTACATACTGGGCTGAAAAGGATCTTTTATCTCAGGAGAATAAAGGGCTATCACCTCCTGGTTCTTCATCGTGTATTAGAAAAAAAGGAAGTCAACATGAAAGTGGATACGGGCAGTAAACATGCCAGGAAACTTAAGCTGCCCCGCTTAAACAATAGAGCAATTTTACAGCACAGTGAATAAGAACAAGTGGTGTGAACAGCTTGATATTTCATTGTATTTTTATGTGACTGTGATATTGTCCCGAAGTAGACACTGTTACAGGTCACAGGTGTTGCGCATCTTATGATGCAACATCTCACAAATTTCTCAAGTCATTTGAAGTCAGAGCGCTGCAACTGTTCCTAAAAATATGAATACAGTGATGTTGTATCAAAAACGTCATCTGTTATTAGATTTCAAATAAAGTAGGCCGTGTGCTCAGTCGGTTCTATTAAGAATATATTAAACCTCTTGAGGATGAAAAAGAGGACTGACTATAGCTGTAAACTCAAAGCAAATAGTGTAGGAGGCACGTGAAAAGATTTGTGGATGTTTTTATTAAAAGTCAGTTAAATTTTCTTGAAAACTGAATAATACACATTATATATTTTAGTGTGAAGAAGGGCCTAACCTCACACTGAAGTACACTAATTCAAATGCTGCTGAAATGGTTATGTGTAACCTAGACTTATAAAAAACTTTTCATTTCAAACCAGATTTAGTTAGCGTTTAATCTAGATGTCTAAATCATCAAATAAATATTTCACAGGTATAGTTACTGTATAAATATGTAGCCTAAATATGTGATATAGTGTTGTGAATGTGATGTATCAATTTCATATTACTGAACACTGTCGCTGTGTGATGTAAATACAATATATTTCCTATGACTGACTGAAACTATTTAGGTTTATATCTGAGTGCTTTCTAGAAAGACAAAAGTCTGGCAGTGACAGTGGCGGTGAGGGGGTTGAGTTACCAGAATTTACTCCTGAGACCATGTGGTTGAATTAAATAAATTAGCCAGAATGGGAGGTCCCAGCTGACCTACCTATTATCGTCCATCCCCACTAAAATCTGAGCCCTGCCTTACTCCATTGAGATGAAAGTATTTTAAATAAAACTCAGATTTTTTGTGCCTTTTTTCTAAAGTAATATTCACAAGAAATATGTCATCATTTTCACACCACTTTGACAGAAAACTAGAATCTGATTGAGTGACTCATTGATTATTGACCTCGCGGTAAACCATAGTTCACAGCTCATCGTGAAGGCATGAGATCAGACCAGATCAGATACCCTCCATACAGCTATTGTAGACAGTCACTTGTTATGAGCAGGATAAAAAAAAAAATACAATTAGCACCTCATGGTTGCATGCTGGGTTCAGCTTGTTCTCCATCTCTTGCTACAGTATACAAGAACAGATAAAGAAAGACAGATCAGAGATGTTGCATTATAGCAAACTCAAACATTTCAAGCATCAGCAATGTAACTTTTGGAATGAGCACATTTGTTCGTGGAAATAGCCTGGTTCTAAATTGCTTGCTAGCAAATGACGTGTATATTTTAGCATTGCAAGACACAACTTTGGCATGGCAGGTGTTTTCCTAAGGATCCAAGGAAACACAGTGTCGAGTATAAAGTTGTTTGGATGAGTGGTTGTTGAGAAAACTGCAAGCAATTGGCCCGTTCCAGACAGGCACATTTTGAACAGGCACTGCACTACTTGTCTGAAATGTGTTTTCATGGAAAGCAGAGGATTCACACATCAGAAAAGCAGGTGCTCATGTGGATACACGTGTGTCTGTCTTGCAAGGACACTTTACATTGAGATGTCTGCAGTTATAGCAAGAGACGTTGAATAATCTCTTTTTACCGACGGGGATGTTATGTAAGCTGCTAAAAGACCTCCATATCTGTGTGTCTCAAAGAAATACCACCTCTTCGGCTGAGTCATGTCCCATGTTTCAGCTGTGAATGGTAACTATTCCCACTGAGAGTCACCACAGTATCATTATTGATAACCTATACACTTTACAGTGCACTGGGAATAACACCTGACTCATCCCTTTTATGTTTCGAGGGACTTCAGCCAACTGAAACTTGTGCTGTGAAAAGGGGGCAGGGTGGCACATGTTTCTGGGATGGGTGCCCTGTGATGCTGGTGGCTGGTTGTGTTTTAAAGGAAAAATGCAATGAAACATTCAGACATATTTTCATTGTCAGATGTGCACAAAGTTCATTGTAAGGGCAAGTGATATGGTGTCTAATTTGAGATCCTGAGGTCACCCTGGTGGTTGACCTCTGTGCTAAGGATAGAAAGGCATCATTAGCTCCTCTACCTGCTTTTATCTCTCCTGATGCCCGTGTTAATGACATCAGTTGCCAGGAGCATTATGTTAACCTGAGTGCTCCAGTATCGTCACGCACATGAGCTCTGGTGATGGCAGGAAATTATAGATTGTAAACAAATATGAGGAATGAATCCAGAAGGATGTTGAGTAACTTTGGGTGTCACCAAACTGATAGAACCTGAGCTACATGACCTCCTCTCTACCATGGAAACCTAGACAAGCTACACAATCAAGATGCAAAACTCCTGTATGAACATGAGCATTAAAGATGGGGTAGAGCTGTTTGTGCTCTTGAAATGCATGAAACTGCTCCACAATTTTTCCACAATAAGACAACAACAAGGCTGCAGAGCAAATGTGTCCATTATCCCTTACTTATTCAATTATTTTCCTATAATTTTAAAACACAATCTTTCTCTGCCATTTATTGCAAAGCACCTGCCACAAAATCACATTGAGTTTTATTTAAGTCTTTGTTAAGATAATATTCTTAGTGACCTTATCATCTGTATGAACTGCTTATTTGTAGTTGTATAATCTGATACTGTAACTGTTAATATCAAGCAGTATGCTGATGACCTTGATCTGTATTGCTCTATTCAACTGACAGTTGTTACCAGATAAGTATAATCCCGCATTTTTAATATGTTTTATTAAATGTATAAATTTATGGAGGTTCCACAACTTTATGCAGTCGAAAGGTGACAAATATGTGGAAATAGCAAACGGGCATGGACTCCACTTAGGATTGACCTTCATGAAATATGACAGCTACAGTAGCTTGGAAAAAAGCGACATGGGTAGTTAAGAGCTGGTGTAAAACTTTTAACAGCTGAAACAATTTAAATTCAGCCAACGACTTTTAGTAAAACAGAAAACACAGGGGAGGTGAACACATGTAAACTAGACTCATAGATAGACTAGATCATAGATACATAAAGCAGGTAGCGTTAGAAACCCAACATTCTGCCTCAAAAAAGAGAGATGAGAGGGGGTGGAGTTCCTCAGTGTTTTTGGGCAAGGAAGGTGGTTAAAGCCACTGATGAACTCACGCTGTGCTGTTTCACAGGGCACCCAGTGTGCCGCAACGAGATGCCTAGTATTTGCAGAAGTGGGTTGGCAGCCAGTAATCGGGCTTGACGTGAGGCAGCCCACTTTTATCATGCAGAAATGGGTGTGGTTTCATCTAAAATGTGTAAAAAATGATACACCCCTTGGGGGCCTCCAGGGGTCAATGATTATATTATTATTATATGTATTACAAATGTAATCATTATTGCTTAAATAAAAATAAAGAAATATATTCAGAACTCTTTATTTTTTTTAAAATTTGCCTTAATATCATCATTCATTCATTTTCGGTAATGGCTCATTGGGGGTCACGGGGGGGCTGGAACCTATTCCAGCTGATATTGGGTGTGAGGCAGGTACACCCTGGACAGGTTACCTATACTATACTATACTGCATGTCTTTGGACTGTTGGGAAGAAGCCGGAGTACGGAACTCCGCACGGAAGGGCTTCCCCGCCCCAGGTTTGAACCAGGCAACACATTCTCACTCTGACGTGAGGCAGCCCGCTTTTACATATTGACGTTTCATCATGCTAACTTTAAAGGACGCCATTTTTCGTTGGTTTCTGACATCACAAATCACTACCCAAGTGCTGGATTTCAATGACTTCGGAGTGAGGGCTCAACCCGGAACCCTCTTGCTGTGAGGCGACAATGCTAACCACTGTCCCACCATGCCACCCCTTGTATCAACATTCATCAAGGGGCGGCAGTAGCTCAGTCCATAGGGACTTGGGTTGGGAACCAGAGGGTCTCCTGTTCAAGTCCCCATCCAGACTGGTAGCTGGAGAGTTGCCAGTTCACCTCCTGGGCACTGCCGAGGTGCCCTTGAGCAAGGCATATACTCTTATATTGTTCATCAGGAAATTTCTGTTTTTAGCCAAAGCCGTGATTGTTGTTCCAGATTGGGAGGTTTTCTTACCTCACTTGTTACAGTAATTAAACTAGGACACACCTTTCTACCATGGTGCCTGAGATTACAGACAAGCTATGAAAGGCTAAGAGCACATGAGCTGGATACAAAAGGTGTTCCAACCAGACCTCTTTCTTTGTAGCAAGGGAAAGTGGAAGTGTTGATGCACTGCAATTGTGCTAAGTCATCTTTTAGTGGAGAAAAAAGAAAGAAAGAAATAAAGAAAGTGTAAAGATCTTTATAATAAACTTTATAAATAACAGCGTATCATAAGTATTCCCTGCAAAAAAAAAAAAAAGCAGGTGGTTTAACTTAAATATTTAAGTTTAATGGATGCCTTAAATATTTAAGTGAATGAACTTGCATTTATTAGTTGTTTGAACTTATTCTATTGAGTTTAGTAAAGATTTGGATTGATTGATTTAGTTTATGTAACTCAGTTAATGTTACACCACTAAAAACCTTTACTGATTAATGTGTAGTATTCTCCCAGCTAAACACAGTAATGTTACAGTTTGTTTAGTAAGTGTGTATTAATATTAACGTTCTGTGGTTAAGGTCATTTTTTATATGCAGGTCCTGTTCATTTCAGTGTTGATGACAGTCGTCAAAAACATCTGTTGGAATGATTCTTTCTTTCTCTTTCAGAAAAGGTTACAAAACTGAGTGCTGCTTCATTTCATATAGACTCACACAAAGCCACACAAGTGAGTAATAGTTACTTCTCTATTGCTGTTAAGTGTAAAACAGTACAGCAGACTTTTTTTTATTTTTATTTTTTTTACATCTGGACAGAGGGAATAGTGTAGTGTAATAGTGTCATAGTGTGGTATGGCACCACCCAGAGATGCAGTTCTAAGGCTGCTGCCAGTCCGGAGAGGATTGACAAGGCCCGCAGGTTTGTGAACAGTGTTATAGCTCCATAAGTTCATTGTTTAGGTGGCAGCTTTGTACATCACCCTAGCATAAGGTTTGACACTCTGGGGTGATTTTTGCATGATGGAATTTATTTCACCATGAGGGGATATGATATTTTTTAAACAGTTTAACTGAGTCCATTAAAGCCCAACTTCAGCAACAGTGAAATGTTCATGTTGGATAGTTTGTTCCCTGTTGAAGTTGAGCCTTAATGGATTTTTATTTCTAGCTCAAAACATAGCCCACAGCGTCAGTCCAGTCCAGTAAAGCAAACATTTTATAAGCTTGGTAGGGGGCGTCACCCAGTCTTGATTAATAAGTGAGCACAGGTGGGTCAATGGATTATAATGAGAAGCCATTTTGAAAGTTGCAAGCCTCTACAAGTGTTAAAAAAAAATGAAAAAAGGAGGAAAATATTACTTTATTGTATCCCTAAAGAAGTGTTTCTGTCCTATGCTGTTCAGTAATCTAAAAAAAAGTCCAAAGTGTCTTTGAGTGCCTGCTTCTTTCCAGCACCTGAAAAAAAGTCTAATAGAAAACCTTCATTTAGTCATTGAACTGCAAACGTAAAGTAAACTGCACACAATGGCTGTGATTACAATGATTACTGTAACTATGAACTTCTAATCAATATATGATCTGAACATGCTCATTCACACAACCTGAGCTAAATTTTCATTACAAGGAGACTAATGAAAGAGTTGTTGACATATCATAATGGGTTAAAAGATTTAAAAGTTTTTTTCAGGGCCAATACTGATAACTAGTAATGAAGGAGACTGATAGCAGTTTTTTTAATCATATACGTTTTCATTAAACTAAAAATCTTAGTGTGAAAATGTACTGTTTAATGTGATAGCTTGCTAATAAGCCTTGCTAGCTAACGTTAGCCAGCTAACACTCGGTAAACCTCCACCACCAGAGTTGGTCAGCTGGAAACTTTACCACAATTTAAGTAGTCAACCACCAGAAACTCTAAACAGCCTGAAATCACTTCAAATTAAGTTTCAAAATTACCTAAAGTCATTGACTCTCAACTACTTTGCTAAACCATTGTCTAACATTAGCCTAAAGTATGAAACAAGATGGCAGATGGCCTAACGTTAGCTAAGGTGCTACATTGACATAATTTTCCATGTTTGTTCTGCGACCAACTGCGTTAAACTAAGACAGCACATATTTATAAATATTAACATCACAGCAATTTATTTCCTTGCTGGGTTGCCTGAAGTCATTGATTTAGGTACCCACTCACCTTATCTCTCCTTTCAACTGCCACTGCGCGGTCACTGACCGGTCAGGTTAAGTACACCACGATTTCACTTTCAAAACGTATTCCTCCGCCGTTGTTGTCTTCTTTTAATGGCAAATTGCGATCTGGCGGAGCATATGATTGTCAACTGATGTAGCATGAAAAAAAACTGCTATTAATTCTGTATCTTGTAGATAGATGGAGATGCTACACGACTACATTTTAAGGACTATTTACACGGCGCCTTAACCCTATGGGCCCGAACAAGGCATAGTGCGTCCAAATTCACACCTGTTCTTCTCTATCGATTTTCTCCGCGACCGTGAGCAGAACCACAGCTTTACGACAAGACCAAGCACTTGTCGGTAGTCCAGTGTTTTCACAGCGAAAAAAAATGATAAAGTTACACTAAAATTATGTATAACAGAGCTTTCATACAGCTTTGCACACACATTACTCTTAGATGGATTACTTGCAAATGCAGGCTTGCACAGGAATGCATCCATCACGCTATAAATCCAGATCAACTGTCTACAAAATAAAAACCTGACGAATTTCTTTACAATCCATTATACAGATCTTGTTATCAGTCACTTCATATGAATATCGTATCTTACCACGTCTTAGGCTTGCGTGTGTTTCTCCCTGACTATCCACGTTTGTAGTCCGGCTTTCAAGATGCAAATATCTCCATATTGTCCAGTTGACACTCCATCAAACTTTGTATGACAAGACCAGCCACTTCACCTTTGCGCACACAGACAGCTGAGGCCTAATTATGCATGCTGACAGGGCCGTAGTCACCATATACATTGAAGGGGACACATCCACCCCCCCAATGCCCAAAAAAATTTTTTTTACTGCAAAGTGGCAAATATTATCTTGGAGGACATCATTGCACTTGGATGACTATTTTTCTATTATCTTAGATGTAAATATTGCATGTTTCTTTCAGATAAAACACATTTTGACTTGTGAATGAGTCAATGGAATTTCTTGCAATAATGAAAAAATGCACAAACCACATGTTTTGGACAACTGTGAAGTGACAGAATGTCCCAGCATCATGGTTCTTATATTGCCAGATTCCCCCCTCTTCATATATGGCAGAATATGTCATTTTCCAACTTGCTATGGTGAGATACATGTAAAAATGTAAGAATTTAGTCACACAGATTTGTTTTTTTCATTGATATAAAAATGAATATAAAATACAGGCACATAGAAGGACATGGAATGATGGCAAATCTGGATTGCCCAGATTGTCCTAAAAAAACAAGATATAGCATGTGTATGTAGCCTTTATAATGGCTGTGATATGATCTTAAAAGTAAAGGCAGTAAAAATACCCCAAAAAAGGCTTAGGGCCCATAGGGTTAATATCTGAAGCGCAAGTCCATCCTCGTTTGACAGAGAAAAAACTGCATAAAAAGAAAGCATAGAGTGACCAAAGTGTTACTGTGAAGCAAGCTTATAAGAGGTGGATGATAATGTTGTTGTTTTTTGTCATCATTAAACCTCAATACTATGCTGGATTTGTTGGTTGCTGCTTATTAAAGCTCTACTCAAAGTTGGCATGGATAGTCCAGCTCAAGGAGGGGGGTGAGAGAGTCGCACATATAAAGCAGTAAATCAGATGACTGTGTCACAACAGTTACCATTTTAAGCTCAAAATGACCCTGTAGGCAGGTGTCTCTTTGTCACATTTTGTGTGAATTCAACCGGAGCGTACACTTCACCCTGCCTCTGTGTGCAGCCATTACCCAGCTCCATAAATGTGTACTTCCAAAGTGTACTTCAGCCACACCCTCCGCCATGTTCTAACAGTCACAGACCTGCTGCTCTCTCAGTAACACAGAAGAGACAATTTTACGTTTGCTTTCGGCATTAACCTACAGAAGGTGAAGTGTCGAAAGGGTTTTCAAAAGGGTTTGGAAAAAATAGCAAAGACATAGGCCTAATTTGGGCAACATTTAAAATACACACTTATCACAAAAGAGAAGGTAATAGTAGAAGGCCAAATACCAAAAAATTATAACTCACAAGTCAGGGTTATCTGGACCATTGAATTTTGATTTGGTTTATTTTTAAATTTCGAATGAATTACGAAGTATCCAATGATACCCTGACCCTCACACAATATGCAGGGTAAATTGTAACATGGACTTTTGATGTGGTTGGTTACACAGGGTCTATCCTCTCCTGCTTCAAGCCAGTTGACCACAATACCACCAAACAGTGACCCTCAAAATTCCACAGAAATTGAATGTGTTTCAGCTGAGTTCAGATTGTTTTCAGCTGACATAAGTAAATTTCTTTGTCATACTTCTTTTTTGATCACTGAGTTATCTATGTAAATCACCGAATCCAACCATACTGTATACCATCTTAACTGTCTTGTTGCCTAAAACAAAGCACCATTTTAACTACGGAACCAACTCCCAGCAAGTGTTAGCTAGGCTTGATAGAATTTCACCACAGTAGCGTTAGTTGTAATGCAGTGTTACAGCTAAGCCTCATGTCCTCAATTAAATGAGTTACCCTTTGTATTTTTAAATTTACCAGGTATCTTATAGAAACACAATTTTACAATCTTGTCAATATTCATACATTTCATACTCATATTTTGACACGTGGATCTAGGTAACCCATTCCATGTATATCTGAATATCGATGACAGACTAACAGATGGATGGATACCTGTACGGATCCCTATCCTTACCCTGATGAAGATGGAGACCTCTAGTATATTGATAGAATGGTATTGAATTAATTGTGTGAAGCAGACTTTTCCAGCAAGTGTTACAACTAACCTCTTGCCGGTTACAATTTACCCAACCCATGCATTTGCAGATGAAAGGTAAGTTCTAGAAAAATCAATAGCTGTTTATTTCTAGCAGAGATGTGTATGTTGTAAGAACAAAACAAAAAAATAATTCATCTCAAAGAGTTTTAATAACATTCAGCCCAAACTAAAATGTGTTAGGTTGTGCCCTGCTCTCCCCCTAAGTTAATTTGGTACATTTCATTGAACTGGCTCATATACCTGAGCTGAATTAATGACAACAAATACAATTAAGTTGAAATTCCATAACTCAATGTACATGTTAAGCTAAATTAAAGCCAGAAGTTGTTTTGACTTATTGGTCAGATCCTTTTTTTTACAGAGTTCCTTTTATAGTTGTTAAACAATACCAGGGTGAGAATTTCAACAGCACACATGTGACTAAATGTAATCTTTAATTCTGTAAAGCACACATCTATATCCATAACAAACCACAACACACAACAATAATGCTGGGAATTCTTTATTAACTGTCATATGCATCAGGTTTACACAACCACAGTGACACATATTTTAAACAGTTAAATACATCCTGAGAACAAGCGACCGCACACTGCAGAGATGGTAGGCTACAGGGTGACACATGATCAGACACACAGATCAGTGTCTGTCACTTATTGTCAGAAGGCTTCCTACTTGGGGTTGGAGCTACACAATGTTTTAAAATTTGGTTAATTCTTCAATTAATAATTTTTAAAATGAAGGGGCAAAATTGTTGAAAATGTGTTTTGGGGCACTGTTACTGTTCTGCTAATTGTTTTTTTGTTTGTTTGTTTTGTCAATTAGGACTCAGGGATGAAAATAAAATACATTTTAAATTACCCAAATTACAACTTTCTCAGTGTAGCATAGAAATTTAGTTATGGTCATTGTTTTATATTTTGTCACGAGAAACGTCTTTAAATTTACCTCATCCTCACTAATGATATTGTCTCATGATACATATTTTGATAGGTGCACACAAAATGCACTCTTGTTTGCTTGTTTTGTCATTTTTAAGTTCTTGATCTTGATTGTTGAGGGCACAGTGATGGCTGACTGTGATGTACCAACATAGTTTAAAGCAGGTTTACACCACTTGACAATATTACTTACAACATCTAAATAATCTCAACAATATCAGACATTTATTTCACAGTATTCATCATGTTACCACATATGTATCATGGCCAACACACAAACATTTTGTTTTTGGGTAACAGCTGTTCTTTTATTTAGCTATGAGCATGGCTTTATTCCTTTGGGGCTGAGGTGATGCAGGAGGAAGAGGAGGATGAAGGAGGTGTTTGTTGCATCTGTGGAGAAGACATTCAGTCACATTCAGTTTGCAGAACTTTTATATTTACTGCAGGTCATTTACAAACGTTTGACATGTTTTAACTTTAAAGTATTATATCAGTGTTAGAATTTTGATACAGAACCATCAGTTCAAAATGCAAGTAATGATTGATTGTGACCAGCAGAGGGCAACATTAAAGCTACAGTAGGTAACATGCTGAAACCGTAACTTTATCCTGACATGTATAAAAGAGATAATCTGTGGGAAAAATCCTATTCCTCTGGCTCCTGCTAGTGCTACTCATGGCATCTGCAAGAATCTACTACACTTGAACAAAAACGACCAATCAGAGTCAGGAAGAGTCTCTAATGCATGTCAGTCACTGCTATTGACAATTGACAGTTGCAGTAGAGACTCCTCCTGGCTGTGATTGGCTGTTTTTGTTCAGGCACAGTGATGTCTTGCAAATTCCATTAGGAGCACCAGGAGGAGCTAGAGCAACAGAAAATTGTAAAGATAATCTCTCTCATGTGCTACTGTGTGGATGTAGTTCGAGCAAATATGACAAAAAGTTATTTTTTACTACAGTTAACTACTATACTTTTAATACAACTAAAGTCATGCAATGGATGTTGTTAGTATGTCTTGAGAAAATAATGTATATTTGGCTTTTCAGTAGACCTTTTCACATTTTATGTCTCGACAGTGTTGCTTTAATATTTGTGAGAGATGTATATATATATATATATATATATATATATATATATATATATACATATATGTATATTAGCATTTGCATTTGTCATTTGTCTCCAGCTTCCACTATAGGTCTGACTTATAACTCTATAATCCCTGTTTACTTACCATATGTTAGTCCAAACTTCTTTTCCCTCTGTAAATCACTGCAGAAGAACAGATTGAAGTAACATTAGAAAAATCATACATTTAAAATGTTTTGCTAAACTTTGTTTTATCACTAATTGTTGGGTGATTTCAGTTATTTTGACTTCAGATAACTTTTTAAATATTTATGCAGATTATTATGCTCACCTGAGCCAACGTTGATCCCTAAGCAAGTAACTGAGAGGGCAGAGAGAAAAAGAGTTAAATTCGATTACAAAAATTGTTGTCATCCACATCCAACATTTTTCATCTTCATTACCTTACTTCATCCTGTCGTTCCTGATCATTTAAAATGTCTGAATTGTCTTTACTGTTGTTCTATTCCAGATAATCCCAAATAAAGATACTGGAATTCCTTTACAGAAGTATATAAATATATTATGAATGTATATACTGTGATTACAAACATAGGATGGAAAAATAAGCATTGAAACAAGTCAAATATTTTTCATAACCAGACAGTACTGTGAGATGCCACTGTCATACCTGAGTACATTCTCTGAGGGCAGAACTGGACTTTGCTGCCCTCTGGTGTGAGCGGAGCCACCACTACATTATAGACGTCCCCACACTGGACGTTGCCAACATCACAGCTGCTCTCCCCCATAGAGGCAGTGCAGGTGTAGCTGTTGTTGCTGCTCGTCATCTCTGTGATGTAGCTGTGGCTGCTGCCAGCACTGCGCCAGTACACCCGCAGAGAGTTACCGGCCATCCTGTAGAGCCGGACTCCTGATGGACAGCAGGCACCTGTGTGTGAGAAAGACAGAGAGAGAGAGTGATGATGTGACGTGTCTGTTTTGACTTTATTTTCTCAAAGGTTATAAGATGTTGGTGGATATTTAATGTTAAACCGAATTTAAAACAACAATATAAAGGCCATTTCAAAGACAGCTGGAAAAAGAAACAGTAACATGACCATCTGTGTGTTCTACACATGCTGAGTCTTTGAGCTATAAACATTAATTGGACTGTTTACCCTAAAATCAAAAGTTTTTCCTGTTTTCTGCGGTGCTATTTATCAACCTAGATTGTTTTTACATGAGTTGCTAAGTGTTGGAGACATAGGTCAGAAAGATGTCTGTCTTCTCTCACATCAACTGTATCACTGCGCAGAAGGAAGCGTGCATCTACTCATGGACGAGCTTGTGCTTGTGACAGCATGAAATATAAACATTAATAATGTCCTCCTCATCTAAGCTGTAACGTCAGCTGGCTCAGTGGTGCTAGGTGAGCTAGAAGTGTCGGTTAGTTATAAACTAATCTCAACAATCTCACAATTTCAAAGGAGGCTTTCTTGTGAGTGTTGATATAGTTCCAACATGAAACTGCTCACGAGGTCTGTGGATTATCTTGAGTCACCAGGTTATGATTTTTGGCAAGAAACATTGCTGTTAAGTTTGTCTTGTTTTTGTTGTAATTTATTTGGCTTAATGCCTTCTAATTCCCTTATATTCAAGAGTAGGCACACTGCTGTTTTACAGTCTCACCAAGAAATTAAGCTCTTAAGTCACTAATATGTAAATGCCTGCTTCCATATTGCAAAAAACATAATGTATACTTGCAAGAATAAAAGGGCAGGATATCACACAAATATTACATAAATGCTATCATATTAATAGTACAATGGGACTTGTATTTAGTTTGTGTGTGTGTGTGTGTGTGTGTGTGTGTGTGTGTGTGTGTGTGTGTGTGTGTGTGTGTGTGTGTGTGTGTAAAGATCTCTGAAGCAGCATGCAAACCCTGCCACAATAATTTGACTCTTTATTTAAACCTATGAAGTTTATCTTGAAGATTTTGAGGTGAAACTTTCACAGAGCACATTATATCTGTGGACAAAATTATCGGTACTGTTTTATTCTATGTGTGACAAGTAATACATTGACGTTAACTACTCAAAATACATTTTTAAGCAGATACTCATTAATGAAGTCTTTGCTTCTCACTGGTTAAAAAACATCATCACTCACTGGACGAGAAGCCCTGATAGGTGCAGTTGGACATGCGCCCACTGTGGCTGTATGCCTCCATGGTGACGGTGTAGTTGGTTCCACAGGTGATGCATCCCATGAGGCAGTGGGAGTCTTCTGTGTGGCAGCGGGCGTGACCACGTGTTGATGTCAGAGAAGTGATGAATGTATGAGCCCCCTTGGCATGAGACCATGAGACGTTGGTCACCGCCTGCGTCACCTGTTCCACTGTTAGATTCAGCGGGCAACAGGGTTCTGTAAAAATAGATGATATACATGGATATTAGGGGTGAAACAAAAAGCTACCATCTGTTTGTGTTTATGTCACAGAAATATCTGTATTGATATCTGTATTTCTATGATACCAATGAGGGTCTAGCCTATATGTATATACACATATGTTGTTAGAAATCGTCTGATCTGCGTCACTTTCTGCATTAAATCTCTGTCATTTATACTCCTCATAAATAGTGTATCTACATGTTTAGCCACCAAAATAATACTGTATTTATGTACCTGAATTAATGCAGTGATAAAATATATTTAAATTTATGTATAATGGTTTTAGAGCTTGGCTCATACTAGAGGCTAAAAGTGGGGAAATCCTGGTCTGCACTGCTTCTTTTTCAAATCTGTTTCTCATAAATTCCCTCAACCTTATGGAAGTGCAATATAGTAATATAGTAAAACACAGCAGTACCTTTAAATGAATTGTAATTAATAACTTGCAATCTACAAATTATTTGAAATTCCAAAAATACATTATAGACAGTATATCATCATTCTTGAAATCAATCTTTATGCTGACGATACATACTTTTACTTTAGTACTTTAGTATAGTGAACAGGAGACTTTAATTGTAATGGAGTAATTCTACATTTTTGTATTGCTACTTTTACCTAAGTAAAAGAAGATTTCTTCTACCACTGCCTATCGGAGATTTTGGACCAACGTGTTAGACAGCGCTCTCAGCACAGTTACTCAGACTTCAAGGAGGCCCTTGGTGACCCAACACATCACTAACTTGCTTTTATATTGTTTTTTTTCTTTAACTTGATACCTGTCTATACCCTTTAATTGAGTGAATCAATCCAAATTTAATCACACTCACCTGTTTCCACAGAGTCAGAGTAGCTGGGTAAACTCTGACCAAAGGAGCTGGTTGCTGTGACACTGACTTCATAAGTGGAGCCGCAGGGAAGGCCGGTGATGTCACAGCTGTTTCTGCTGGTGGTGCAGGTGTGTTTGCCATCATCTCCCAATGCGCTCACAGTGTAAGTAGCAGCCCTGTTGTTTGCTGTCCAGCTGACACTGACGCAGGAGGAGTTTTTCGGATCCAGCATCAGATTCATCGGCATGCAGGGAGCTGATGGGGATGAAGGAAAGAAGTTTTAAAATGGCTGAGTTCACTGAGTGTGTTTGTACCTTTGAGGGTCTGACCTCAGGGGAGACAATGATGACAAGGCTGTTCAGGTCAATTATGAGATATTGTAAAATTGTTTTCTTACAATTAGTGTAGTTTCATTAAATAAACAAGCAATAACAGACTATTGACTACTATACTATACTACTATATTCAACTAGTAATTTCTCATACTGGTTTAAAGTATGTTGTGAATTGTTCAGTCATTTTTTAACTAATCCTTTAAAAAAAAAAAAAAAAGTTTAACAGAATGTTTTTGTGCTTCTGTGTCTAACTCTTAACTTTGAATCGAATTTGAATATGCCCTATAAATAAGTTTCAGTCTTAAGATTTTATGTTTTATGTTAAATCTATGAACCAAAGTTGGCGACACTGTACAAGAGAGATGAACAGAAAAAAGTGAAAAATGTAACAGGATATTTGCTGGATACATTTATATAATATACGAACAGAAGTTTTCTACCTGTGTTTTGGGTGTGAGCTCTGCATGAACGCTTGCATCCGCTATATTCATTGCAGGGTGTCACCACCACGCTGTAGGCACTGTCACAGCTGAGATCAGAGAGGGCACACACCGGTGCCGTGTCGTTACACAGGATGATCTCTGAACTGTCTGCAGCCCGAGTCTCATACAGATCTGCCCCCCGCGTGGCCGTCCACGTGATCTCCAGTGTATCAGTGCTCACCATGGAGACTGATACACCCTCTGGACAACAGGGCACTGAAAGACACAGGTGATACACAAGCAAATAGACATAAACATATATTGATCATAAGCAGGAAATTGAAGAAAATCAGTCTCATAACTCAACATCTTGAAACATGTCACCTCAGCTGCTACTTACAGGTGGTGTAGTTGAGAACTTGCCCTGGAGGACTGCAGCCAGCTTGGTTGTACGCGAACACAGACATAAAGTAAGTGTAGCCACACTCGCAGTGGTAGGTGCAGTTATTGCTGGTGGTGTTGTAGGTCTCCTCGCTGCCGTCACTTCTCTTGATGAAGGCCCCGTAGCTGTCGGCATGAGGCACCGTGTCCCATGTCAGCGTGCAGTTTCCTTCCGGTGACTCCTCGACAGCCAGAGACTCTGGTGGGCAGGGGACTAACAGAACGGGAGGGCAGTGAGTTCAATCACACTCATATACCGACAGGGCCTTTAGAGCACCCTAATGCTGTGTCACTTTATATCCATAACTGTTAATGTGGTCATGTACTGTGTTTTTCTGAAGTTCTCTCCAGTAATCACAAACTAGTCATTTCCATTTTCAAATGTACTTGTACATTCTTACGTATAACAGACTAATGATTTTCTTCAATAAGATGATTAAGGGTGATAATAACTCTTGTAGCTTATTGTAGTGTATTTTTAAGTATGTGTATTATTTAATTATAGTTACCATTAGTTTTAATTTATTAAATTGATGGATACTGCAGCATGATTTGTCTTTTTAGATTTTCTTATATCTGTTATATTACTGTTACAGTCGCTTACATTTTTTATTTTTTAAGAGAATATGATGATGAAACTAACAGCTGTCTCATAGGCAAATCTTAAATATGCTACAAGTTGCTGCAGTCCTTAAAGGTGCAGACCTTTTTTCTCTTTCCCTTCTGTGTCTGTGCAGGTTTAAATGCAGTTTAAATCAAATTTATTTGTCTGCTTATGCGCCATAGATTTAATACCTCACAATTATAACACAGTAAAATCTAAATATCTGCAGTTGTGCTTCACCAAACCAGTTTACAGACTTGTCAAAACATTATTCCATAGCACATTATTTGCCCTCTTTTCCCCATTTGTTTGCAGCAGAGCAATTTCACTCAGGATGAATAAAGTTTAATCTTATATTAACTCTTGTGGTGTGCATTAACAGTAGAATAGTTAGTTCTCACACACTAAATTGAACTACAAAACACTCATTAAACTTTTCTTGTTATAAACCTATTATTTTACAATTAAATGCTAAATTTGGTTTTTGGTATAAGGCATGGGTAATATGTTAAAAAAATCTTATATAATGGTGTGTGTAATTTTTTATGTTATTTGATATAATGTGATGTCATGAAATATATGGTAGTTCATAGAGAAAATAATCGGATGATAATGATGGCTAATCCATAATTAATGAAACATCTGACAAATCAAAGTACATCATCATATTGATACATAAATAAAGTAAATCCTCATTAAATGTAATACTGTTTTCATAAATAAGGCCTGCTTGGTAGAAACACCTCTATTCTATTTCTTTTTTCTATATAAAACCAAAGTCAAAATCAGTATCCAGAAAAAAAACAGTATCAGCCAATATATATAAATGTGTGGATCTGATCACAATCAAATCTCTAATACTCACAGGTGACAAACACCACAGGGTTGGATGGCAAGCTGGGCCCGGCCGGGTTGCAGGCGGTGACCTGGATAGTGTGTACCTCTCCGCAGCCCACTGGCGACAGGGTGCAGGGGCTGGATGTGGAGTTACACGTGAGGTTCTGGTCACTCATCACATGGTACTCGATGTGTCCATAGACCTGCTGATCGAGTTCCCAGGATACAGAGAGTCCAGCCACACTGTTACTCATCACCAAAGAGACGCTGACAGAATATGGTGTTGGAGGTCCTGTTCAGACACAAGGAGAAAACATAAAGACACAGTTACCTTTTTAGATTAAGATTTTATAATAAGTTGATAAAATATGATATATTTCTGATGTAGTGCACGTCACTGCTCATATTTCTTCACTTCTACTTACGCACCTATGTGTAGAATGTATTTACAATTGTTACATCATTGCCCTGATGGCATAAGTCTGAAGGAAAAAAAATGAGACAGTCCTGGCAAACTGGTCAGCCAAGTCATGCTTCATCTTACCACAAGGGGTCGTCAAAGTAGAGAGAACTTTTACTTGTAAGGAAGTATTTTTCCAATGTTATGTAAATGTTTTAAATACTATTTCCATCACTTTCAGTCGGGTGCTTCAAAGCTCATGGAATTATTGCTCCTTTGCAAATATATGATTTCACTTTATATTTCACTGAGGTGGTGGTTTGGGTCTCTTTCTTTTCCTAACTACTAGGATTGGGATGTCAGAAGGTTTATAGGTTTCTGAGAAAGTGTTTCTGCTGTTCTCTCTGACAGGGTTCAGATATGTAACTGTATCTAGTTATTTGTTATTGGTTTTTTTTTCCACTTTTTTAATGTATAATATTTTTAAATGTTATCATAAAGGTAAACAGACTTTATAGCTACAGGTGTACGCATGTCGCTCTCCCCTATAGTATGTGATTACACAGCCATCCACAGAGTATATAAACAGTGTCTCTGTGCTTCCTTACTTGTCGTCTGGTTGAGGTACAGACTCATCTCCCCCTTTCGGCCCTCGGGGTCCCAGGCGACACCCTTGATGAAGTAGAGGGAGCCAGCATCCAGGCCAGAGATGGTCAAACTGGTGTCTGAGGTGTTGTGCTTCATGTCAGTGCTTGAGCCAAGCTTGTATATAGTTATGGAATATTGGACGGCATGAGCAACAGGAGCCCAGGATACAATGATGCTGTCGTTGCTGGGAGAGGAGGTGGAGAGCTGAGGAGGAGGAAGAACTGAGGAAGAGAAGAAAGATTGACACGTTTTACATGTTTGCTGCAGACTGTACTTAAATACTTAAAGATGTTCGGGTTTTTTTGCTTTGATTGTTTGTGCAGAGGTGAGTAGTAACTAGTTACATTTACTCAGTTACATTTACTCGAGTAACCTTTTGGATAAATTGTACTTTTCAGAGTAGTTTTAATGCAAAATACTTTTTACTTTTACTTGAGTTATATTGTTTTAAAGCAACAATGCTCTTACTTGAGTACAATATTTGGCTACTCTACCCACCTCTGAGTACATAATTACATATATATATATATATATATATATGTAATTATGTACAGTATATATAAGAATATATTTGTGTTTCTTGTGCCTTGATTTATGTTTGTAAAGATTTAATTTATTTTTGTTTTAGTTAAAGGAGTATCGTTTAAAATACATGAATTTGCAGATTATTATTTTTGATTGATTGATTAAGTTCATGTTCTTATTTTACAAATAAATCAGACGTTACTCAACAGTTACTCAGTACTTGAGTAGTTTTTTCACCAAATACTCTTTTACTCTTACTCAAGTAATTATTTGGATGACTACTTTTTACTTTTACTTGAGTAATATTGTTCTAAAGTATCAGTACTCTTACTTGGGTACAATATTTGGCTACTCTACCCACCTCTGTCTATGAGTCCCTCAGCTGCTCTTTAGGCACCTCCACTGTATGAAAATCAGTTTTTATGCTGTTTACAGGCTAGGTGAGCAACTGACCTCAGATGTGTGAAATTAAATGTGAAAACTTTTTTGTCCTTAGACCTTTGTTTCATCTCTTTTGTTTCCAACATGTGACTGAAAAGCTTTTTAAATTCATGTATATTATACTAAAGCTGGATCTCACATATTACATTTGTGTTATTAAATAAAATCAGAGATGAATAATGGCAAACATTGAACAAAAAACAGCGAAACTGCTTGAATGAAGTTTATTTGGCTCATGTGGATCAGATTTTCCCCCCCGAGATGGGGTGAGAGTTGACAGCTACGTTGTCAGGACGAGGTCAGCCCATTGTGTTTGACACAAAGGGGTCAGGTATAGTTACCATTGACACAAGAGGCCTTGAGGGGCTCTGAGGCATTTACTGGATAAGAAAAACCTGGATTTGCACAAACACTGAAGATGGTGTGTGTATACATATACCCACAGTACTGTACTTAGTGGCTCTGCTGTGGGACAATGAGAAAGATCAAGTGACCTCTACAGGGCATGGGGGTTTATGAAGACAGGACACGCTGTTTCTCAATGAATGTGTGACTCATTTCTTCACGTAAATGAGCCCTTGGGCATTTTTTTCCCCACTTATTGCATTTATGAGGTTTTGTTCCCCAGCTGTGTAAGTGGAAACACATAAATCCAACATTTCTTAGAGAAATAATGAGACAAACAACAGTACCTGTTTTGGTGGTAATGGAAAGAGACGGCTGATTCCGGCCTCCATGGTTCATAGCCATGATTCTGAGCGTGTACTCAGTGTATGGTGTGAGGGATGTAATTTTAGCAGGGGAGGAGGACACTGTGTCTTCTCTGAAGAAGCCATTGCCGTTCTCAATTCGTATGATGTAATGAGTCGCCCCAGTCACCAAGCTGAACTCCACTATCAAGGTGCTGCTATCCTGGGACTTCACCGTATGGATGGGATCCATCATCTCAGGGGCTGAAAGAGTCACAGTCAGAACGGATCAGAGATGACATCCAAGAAGAGGACAATGCTGTAAAATTTAAATTCAAATAGAAAGATTTTGGTAATGAGATGTGAAGAATGGCCTCTACCTTCTCAGCAATTGTTGGCTGTGAAAGCTACTTTTTTAGCTACAAATTTCAAGGATTAAGTGAAGGGAAACAGCATTTTATTTTGTCTCATCTTCCTGGGTACATTTGAGGAAACTACACACTGAATGTAATAATAAACAAATTCCTCTTAGATATTTTAATCACAATTAAGCGAGACTAAAAGTGACTCTGTGATCCTTTGTTCAGTGCACTTTTACAGCTGCCCATCATCAAAATAACATTTAAGTGTTTATATTTACATTGTAGCATTAGTTATTACACTGGATTCACTATTTATTTTTTCAGGCTGTTTTCTGTGTTGACAATGAATTAGTGTGCCTGAACACTGAAGCAGAAAACTGTGCTGTAGACATTTTTTTTTTTTTCAGACAAAGTCAAACACATGCAAAACCAAAATAGTAAAGAACTGCTTGTTTTTTTAAATGGGAAATGAAACAACAATTTAAACACTTAGTAACACAAGGTTTTGTTTAGTGCTTATACAGAACCTTGTGTTACTAAGTGTTTAAATATTACAGGTATATGGACACAAGTGTACCTCACCTGTGGATGACTCAATAACTGCAGTGCTCAGCGGCGTTTGGGAATTATCCAGAGCTTCAACTGTGAATGTATACATGACGTTCGGGGACAGAGAGTTGATAGAGCCCATCACTGTGTTGGGACCAAATGTGGCAAACGCAATGGGGTCGCTCGGTGAGCTTTGGGGGGCAACGGTGATCTTGTACGACCTGGCTCCAGAGTACCTGATCCATCTGAGAATCACAGTCTTGGATGTTGTTGAGAACACGGATACCTGGAGATCTAATGAGAGAGATGTAAGAAGTGGAAATCAGTATCAAACTTTTTTAGCACCCTGAGACATATGTTCTTTTTCATTCTCATATATGTAAATATGTGTAAACATGATAGAAGTGGATTTATAATAAAACATACAGTACCTTGAGCTGCAGCCTGCAATATAAGATGAAAAAATACTGTTAACAATATGTGTGTCCCTTTTCAAAAGAGTTTATGAACCTGAATTTGAAATGAGCTACAAAAAATGTTATTCCATTACCGTACCTGTGAGCACATGCCCAACGACACAAAAATCACCAGCCACTTGATAACTCCCATTCTTCACGCTTGTCTCTTAAAACACTCTTCTCACTGTTTCTCACACTTTGCTTCTGTTAGATTTTTAAAACTGAATCACTCTTCACTGTTTTACCTTTTTTTTTTAAACATATCTGATGTCTGTGCTGGTTGAAATACCTGCCTTTGGTCCCTCCCACTGGAGACAAATATCCAGTCACAGGGAAGCAGAGAGATGCACCTTGGGGCAAGTTCAGGTTGGGCAGTATGAGAAGGAAACACCTTGTCAGCTATCGGCATGATATTCAATATTCAAGGATGTATAAGACACCACAGAATGCAGCATAGTTGTCTGAAAAAGTAGGTAGATTCCCACGAAGTTAAGGCCTCGAATTACTTCCTTTAACATTGAGGTGTGAGAACATTTTCTAAATTTCTAATTAGTATCATAATTATAGAAGGCTATTTCTGCCAGGATAGGAAAAATAGCTGAAAAGTTTGGAATAAAGACACTCAAATTTACAAGGTAGTAAGTCAAAATGGGGGTCCTAAGTTAAGACTTTTGACATGGCCCAATAAATAATATGAGATAGTAAGTAACACTCAAAGCATCACAGTTGTGACTTTCATAATATGAATTTAGTAAGTCTAAGGTTTAAATTATTATCTTATGTTTGATTTAATATGAAAGTTTTCTGACTAAGTCATCCCATTATTATGATTCGAGTCAAAATCCTGATTCATGATCTCATACTTTTTTCTTACTAACTCAATAATGACATAATATCTAATAATTTTGACTTAAAATGTAAAAAAAACCAAAACCATTATGTCATATATAAATAAATAAATGAATATGGCAGCAGACACCTGAGAATGCAGAACAGGAGGATGAACCATCATGGAAGGACAAGCCTCTGCAGGGCATGTATCACCAACAGACTGAAGAAGTGGCCGACATCAAGAAATCCTATCTATCTATCTATCTATCTATCTATCTATCTATCTATCTATCTATCTATCTATCTGCACCTTATTTTTACAGTCTATGATCTACACTCACACCCACACATGTATATATGTAAATTATATAATAAATTATGATATATTAGCCTATAGGTTGTTCAATCAGCAGTATAAAATAATTAAAGTTAGCTCCCTTTTTACTAGCTGCAACATTAAAGTGATGTACAAAGTAATATCACTAAGCTAAATATATTCCATATATAACATATAAATAATGTATTTTTCTGAAATGGTGTTTTGTTTCTAATGAGTAGCCTTCTATTAATTTTGATAGGCTACTTTAACTATTTTTTTTTAGTTACTTAGGTAAGACTTAGAATGCAGGACTTTTACTTAGTTTAGTTTATTAGTTTGTTTAACAGGGGCCATGCACAACACAACTGTTGAGCCAGATTTAGCTCTATGACAAATTTCCATCTAATAATAATAATTTGCATCTGCGGTACCTGGGCAGGAAAATATAAAAAGACAAAACAGTACAATACAATACCTGTAACTCATTATTTAGACGATGGTCACGAGTACTTCAAAAACTACAGCAGCGCTCCGTCGCACACTTGTTGACGCGGGTGACGTCAGAGTGTGAGGACACGGGACAGGAAGAGGCGCAGAGGGAAAAAAAACCAAAATGGCAACGAGCGCAGAACACGGGCTGAAAAGAATAGTTTGGAAAAGTAAGTCCACCCTAACAGCATAGTGTTTATCGTGCATGTGAAAAAGCGTAACACTTCGTATTCATAACTTAAAAGGCTATGAAGTATGTGCTGTTTTTATTCACTGTTTTTTGCTTTGTGACTTAACATGACAGTTGACGGCTAAGTTTCATTCTGCTGTTTATCGCAACGGAAGTTTAAATACTTGACTTAAGGGAGACTCGATAACACTTGGCACCCTTGTTTATCACAAGTTAACTGACATTGACTTGTTTTATTTCACTTTTGGAGAGTAACGTTAGTCGGAGACAGTGAGGTCACTGGCGATCGTCTGGAGCCCCACCTCATATTTCAGCAGGCTAACGTTAACACAACACTGTCCTAAATAGATTAAGCTAACGTTAACCGACACAAACCTAACATCAGCTTGTCGCAGTTTGTTTTCTTTCCGGTCAAATGTTTGTGTTTCCCGCAGCGCTGTCACCCTTGGTTGGGTTGGGTTATGGTTAAGATGTCGCACAGATGACTGTTTGGGGTTGGGCTGAGGTTAACAGAAGGAAAATCATAACAATACACTCCGTTGTCGGTTTATTAGACAGCGACACATGAAGCTAACATTAATCCAGTCTAATTCAAAACGTTATATAATGAATGTCACATTTAGTTTTTATGTTGAGGTGTTGATTCAACTTTATACACTGCAAATCACACTTTTATTACTGCAAAGGTGAATTGACAGCTTTTGCAAACTGAACATAGTCTCTTTATGAGGGTAACATTAGGATGTACTGCAGGGTTGTTAGCCTATATTCAGTCCTGGGTGAACTACTTAGATCCTTTACTGAAATACAAGTCCTAATACCACCAAATAATCCACTACAAATCCTGCATTTAAAACCTGGCTTAGGCTATATAAGTATTATCAGCAAAATGTAAGTTTGAAAAGTAAAAGTACTCATTCTGCAGAAAAAAAAATGTCTCTGCCACTGTTTTACCATTATGATGTTATTGGATTAATATTACTGCTGCATGACTGTTAATGATGCATTTTAATGTTTTAGATGTTTATAGTTGTAATAATAATAATAATAATAATAATAATAATAATACGTTTTATTTAAAGGCGCCTTTCAGGGCATTAAAGGTCACCTTACAGAACAAGTAACAGACAACTAAATTTAAAAGGGCTAAAAGACACATCAAACATTAACACAGTAAAATGTGAAATCTACAGCAGGGCAATGGCAATTAAATAGAATAGGCCTGTTTAAAAAGGTGGGTTTTCAGGCGGGATTTGAAAATGGATTATGAGTCAATGTTCCTGATGTTCCTTAACCTGATGGGAGGGGGAAACAGAGGAGTTGTCAATGGGGATGGTGAAACTGGGAGTGTTAGTGAGAGTGGATTTAGAGCCAACGAGGAGAACCTTGGTTTTGTCACTGTTGAGTTTTAGGAGATTTGAAGAAAACCACAATTTGATTTCCTGTAAACAGTCACAGAGGGAGGAGGGTGGGAAGGTGGAGGTGGGTTTGGTGGAAAGGTAGAGCTGAGTGTCGTCCGGGTAACAGTGGAAATGGTTATTGTATTTATGGAATATATGACCAAGAGGGAGGAGATAGATGATAAACAGGACTGGACCGAGGACAGAGCCTTGGGGAACACCTGAGGAGAGAGGAGATGGTTGGGATGTGAAGGTTTTCAACTGAATGAACATAATGCGGCCAGGGAGATGGGATTTGAACAAGTCCAGGGGTGTGTCAGATATACCAATTGATGCTAGCCTGTCAATGAGGATAGTTGTGCTAATTTTAACTCCTGCATATACTGCTGGGTACTAGTTTAATCTAAATGAATGCATCATATGCTAAAAGATCATTGTATGTTTTTAGGGTCGCTGTATTGTGAGAACCACATATCTCTCAAAAGTCAGCTTTTCATGGTGTCAGATAAACAGCACGGTTTTCAGCTTTGTATCGATGCATTTTCCAACTGATCCAAGAAGGTTTTCACAGTTTATATAGCTTAAGAAGTAGAAGAATGTTCTCAACCCATAAAGGAACATTTTATCCTTCAATTTATCACAAACATTCAATGTTATCAAAACATCTGAAGATGTGTTGTTTTCATTTGACACAAAGGGGATGGCAAAACTGTAATCTCTAAAGTAAATAAAGCTCTCAGACAAATGTAGTGGTGTTAAAGGTATACTACTTGTTTCTGAGGTGTAGTGGAGTAGAAGTATGAGATTGCATAACATTGAGATGTTCAAGTAAAGTACAAGCACATTAAAGTGGCCTGTTGTACTTGAGTAAATGTACTTCGTTACATTCCACCACAGGTGATTAAACTGCGGAGGATTTACTCAGGTGTACCCAATAAGGTGTAATTAAATGAAGAGACAGACACTTCAACTGTCAAAGTTTTTACAATCTTTACTTTATTTCATAATGCAGAGAGTGTAATCAGAATTACTTACACACACACACACACACACTCCACACACACAGTAATTAGTAGTTTTTTTTCTGGTTTCAGTTATGTTCTTCGTGTTGTTTTTATGAGTCATGTTCTCTATCCTCTTACAGGAATAAAAGATACAATTATTACAGACTGCAGGAAATCTGAAATATGGAAGGTAGGACAACCCTCCCTGTACTCAACACAGAGTCATAGGATTGTGATGGAACTCCACATTAAAGATCCAACTTTTATGTTATTTATTTTACAAATGCACTGTGAATCAGAACAGAAGTGTAATTTCTGGCAACATATTACAGTGTGATGCGTAATTTGACCGACCACTACTGATTCATCTTCTTCACAGATATTGATTCTGGACCCCTTCACCACCAAGCTTCTCTCATCATGCTGCAAAATGTCCGATCTGATGTCAGAGAAAATAACAAGTAGGTTTCCATAACAGTGAAACACTCATTTGTACACAATACTGTCAGTAGACTGAATTAACTGCTGTCTGTATGTGGGTGTCTGTAGTTACTCTGATAAAACAATTTGTTTTCTTAGTTGTGGAGGACCTGTTCAAAAGCAGAGAGCCTGTTCTAGAAATGAAGGCCATCTACTTCATAACACCAACCGCTAAGGTTTGCTGTTATAACCTTGTATAATATTGCATTCACATTCAAATTTTCATGTCTGCAAAATAAGTCATTTTTTGTGCCAAATCGTGTTGTGATTCAATTTCATTTCATTTTTATAGTGTGTGGATGCCTTCATTGCTGACTTCAAGCACAAACCTAAATACAAAGCAGCATATGTTTATTTCACAGACTGTAAGTAACTTAAATCACTTATTTTAACTATCACAATAGCAAAATCAGACAACAGATAACATACAAACTAAAAGCTTTTTCTGTCCCACAGACTGCCCCGATGACCTGTTCAACAACATGAAGCTGTACTGTGCAAAGTACATACGGGTCTGTAAGGAAATAAACATGTCCTTCCTGCCACAAGAGGCACAAGTGAGTGGTTGCGGAGTGTGTTCATTTAGGTTCTTTTGTAATGTCCTATTTCCTCTTTTTATCCAGAGTGTAACTTGCTAACCAAGGAAAATTAACTTAGTGGTCAGTGTCGTGTTGCTGCTGTGAGGAACAGATTTGCAGTGTTCTGACTGAGTGTATCTAATGGGCGTTGGCTGCTTTAAGCTATGATGTAATTATTTTACAAACTTTGTATTTCACAGTGGCTTGGGAACTGTGACTGATTGTTCTTTGTTTGTTGGAAAAAAAGGTCTTAATGTTCTCATTGTTTTGAGATTATTAAAGTAAATTATAGATACTTTTTTGTGTTGATATCCAGGAATTTAATTCTTGAAGAAGAAAAGATTCACGGGCAGCTATATTTTATACTCACATGCAAATTGTTCAAGCAAACAGTATCTTCTTTTTTTTACTCTGGTGTGTTGAATGCTATTCAGGTGTTCACATGTGATAATCCTGGAGCTTTCCAAAGCATCTACAGTCCCAACAGTCAAGACAAAAGGAAGACACTGGAGACAATCGCGGACCAGCTTGTCACACTGTGTGCCACGTTGGATGAGTACCCAGGGGTCAGATATAAGAAGTAAGCCAGAGAAGATTTGGTTTCTCAGGCCCTCAAGTAGTGATCTTTTGTGAGAAAAGCTGGAACCGAGACCGTAGAATATGTTACCTAACTGTGCCAGAAAAGAAACAAAGCTTAATACTGTAGCAAACCCCACCTTGCTGCAGCTTAGCGTAAAATTTAAATGTAAATCCAAACAACAGCAGTGTGTTGCTTTTATTATCTCACATGACATATGATTTTATTTTTCACACAATATACACACAAACCATATATATACATGTGTCAAAAGCAGCAGACTACATGAAGCCAAAGAGCTTTTATCAAAAACACTCACCTAGAGTGGCTTAAAGCCATTTTTCTAGAAATGGCTTTCACCAGGACACTGCCTCTAAGTAATATCGGTGTCAGTGCAACTTCTGTGTGTACGTACTTGACTGTAATAACTCATGAAAATACATTTATAACAAAACCAGAGACAACAACATGGAGAACGCTAAGACCCTTGCGGAGCTGGTGGACAACAAGCTGGCCAAACACTACGAGCTGGATGACAGCGGCAAGAAAAAGGTGAAACACCTGCTGAACAAAAACTGTTGATATAATAAACACACCTTTAGCCCAGGGAGTAATGTGAACCCTGAAAATACAGTATTATTTTCCAGTGACAGCTTGTGAAAGAATGAAGATTCCCTCCTTTGCCTTAAGCAGATTGGATTAATGTTGCACTTCACCAGAAATTTGAAATGGGAAAAGCTTGTGGTGGCCGCTTAAGCAGGATGTGTTGGAGAAGGCAAGGAAAAAAAGCCAAATGTCACCAGACAGTAGCTGCTTTTGTTATTTAAAAAATGCTGTGTTATTTTTAATGTTTTTAATCTGTGTATTTCACCCCTATCAAAAGGGAAAGACCCAGGCTCAGCTGCTGATAGTGGAGAGAGGGTTTGACCCTGTCAGCCCAATCCTGCATGAACTGACCTACCAGGCTATGGCTTACGATCTTGTTGATATACAGAACGACACCTACAAGTAATGACAAGTTTTTTCTACTGAATCTCAGCTCATGCACACATACATAGTAGGCTTACACCACAGTATTGCCATGCTCATATGGCCTTATGGTAATTTTTTTGATTAAGTTTGGTATGTTTCAGTCTGAGTGACTAATGCAAACAACATTTTTTACATTGGTCCAGAGTTGAGCAAGAGTGAAACAGGCTGCAGTGTAACCATTCAGGAAATGTTGGCAATTTTCGTCCACTAAAAGAGCTTGTTTTGTTATTGACAGTCTCAGATTATAACATTATGGAAAGGATCTCTACGGAGATAGACTTTTTTGTTGAGGTATAAGATCGTATTGTTTAACGAGAAATAGCCCCATTTAGTAATTTTTGTCATCGTAAAACACACTTCATTCAAAGTTGACCAGAAATAATCTCACAAAAAACATCCTGTTCCAACAATCACCAACTTTGGTTTGGTTAAAAAAAATAAACCCTTAATTCACACAGTTTGATGTGAAAATATACTGGCCATATACACGCTAAAATTACCTTTTATTTAAATGGATTCTGGTGGGTTTCTGATTAAACAAAAAGGATCTTACCCTTTAACAACAGTTCAGTCTCTGTAGGGATCCTTTCCATAATGTTGTCAGACACTTAAAATAATGACCTGAACATGTCAGTGGCAAAAACAAGCACTTAAAGTAGACAGAAATTGACAGTGCAGACATGCCCCAAATAGTTACATTGCAGCCTGTGTCATTGCTGCCAGCTGCAGCTCAGTAGTGAACAAGTTTCAAAGCTTGTTGTTCCCACTTAGAAACAAAATCATGGGAAAATAGAGTCCAGGTTGAAAATACTGCAGTTACTCCTTAAGGCAATACATTTCTAGCTAACACCACCTCTCTGGTTATTTTTGTATCCAGGTACAAGTCCAAAGATGGCTCAGAGAAGCAGGCACTGCTGAATGAGGACGACGTGCTCTGGGTTAGGCTGAGGCACAAGCACATTGCCGAAGTCACCGAGTAAGTGTGCAAGATCTGAAGAAAGGAGGTGTCCCATTTCTGTCTTCCTCACCCCCAACCCTAACCCCATTTTTTTTCTCATAATAGAGCAATCCGCAAGTTAGTAAAGGAAATATCTGCTAGCAAGAAACAGCCAGATGGGAAGGTACCGTGCTGTGGTGTCTTCTTATCTGCTTCCCTGATCTCTTTAGCTTAGGGATTCTTTATACTTATAATGCATTAACCAAACATCTCATTTTATTGTTTTCTAGATCACAATCAGCAATTTGGCCCAGATGATGAAGAAGATGCCCGCATTCCGTAAACAGGTTACTGAGGTATGTGTTACCAGTATTTATTAAATAGCTTTTGGAGTGGTATCTGTAATTATAAGGCTACATGATTATTATAGTGTAGCTGGGTGTGGTGCCTCCAAAGCCTATTTTCATATGGGATTGACTTCATCATGTTTTTAGCAGCAAAACAGATGAAAAAGTCTCAATTTCTGGCCTGACTTCCATCAAAGGAAATCATTTTTGAAACTCCAATAACAATACTTTGCTCTGGTTATGGTGTTCTTGACTTTTCTCTCTGTCCGAATTGCAGAAAACTATTCATCTGCAGTTAGCCGAGGACTGCATGGAACATTTCTCAAACAACGTGGAGAAACTCTGCAAAGCTGAACAGGTCTGTCTGTGCTCCGTCTTCTGTTTTGGTGGAACAAGTGCCAAAAATTTTTACCCTTCAACCTTGCTTGAACAAGTCAGTGGGTGGGCGGTGGTAGGGATAACAGTGGGTAGAAAGCCTAACGAGTGTAAGCATTTGCCGTTATGGAGTGTCCTTGAGCAAGACACTGATTCCCTTAGAGCTCTGGAGACACAGAGAAGGTGTGTTACTAATACTCGTCAGCTTCCAGATGTGAAATATGTGAATACATGTTTAAAAAGTCCAAACTTTCACAATATTCTAAGCCTAAAGACTTCTAAGAAAATGGTTTGTTTGTGTGTAGGACCTGGCAGTGGGGTCAGACGTTGAGGGGGTGAAGGTGAAAGATCCAATGAGGACCCTGTTGCCGGTGCTGCTCCACCCATATAGCATCCACGACAAGATCAGAGCTGTGTTGCTCTACATCTTCAGTGTCAATGGTATACCAATCTTCTGCTGCAGCAGACTGGTCTCCTTTCACTGTCTGGTCATTAGAATTCTGTAAAGTGGTATTTTGCTTTGTAGCTACTCAGTTCCAGGAACCTTAAAAAGGGCGGCGTCACCAAGAGATGTTAAAAGAACAGCTGTAGGCAATGAGAAACATTTAGGATATCACCTGTTGAGCTGTCCTTACTGAAAGAAATTCTTAGGTGACTACTATTCTGAACATTTCATAGACTAATCTGTTTGATATATATTTTCAAATCTGCCAAAATATTTTCCAGTATTTAATAGACCCCATTACACAAATATACCACTGCATTAAAGTGAACACTCTGCCAGAGATAGGGATACCACTTTCCAGTTATAGTTATAAAATGGGCGTAAAACCTAAAGTTTTCCTTGTTGATCAAGACCTAATAAACTATTATCAGATATTTGCACTGGTTTGTTTGCTTGGTGTGTGTTAACAGGAACAACAGACGAGAACTTAAGCAAACTCATCCAGCACGTGAAGATCGAGGACGAACGAGAGTTCATCCTGAACTGGAAAGAACTGGGGGTCCCTATCATCACATCGGTATGTGGAGAAGAGGAAAAAGGAGGAAGAGATTGATTGAGTTGATGCTTTAGATTGTTATAGGTTGTACAAGAGTGTATCCATGGGTTAAAAGGATCAACAATAGGGCGATATGAGTCGCAATTTTAGTAGGAATGTTTATATTTGCATTTCATTTTACCCTAAACAAGCATGTTCCCTTATGTCTGAAATATGCTTTGTAGGCCTTGGCGTCTCTGTAGCACTTAACCATATTGCTATTTCAATAATATTTTGATTAATTATGCAGCCTTAATCAGTAATCTTTATTGATAAAATAAATTGTAGCTGCCAGCTTGATTTTTCACCATGGTTCACTCTGGGTTTCTTTTTCCTGTCTTCTTGTCTTGTTCATCTGTTTAGTTGTGTCATTCATTCTCAACTGAATCCAGCCTCTTGTTTCTTGTGCTTTTGTTTCTAGCCAAGTTTCTTCTCTCGCAAACCAACCAGACGAGATCGTTCCCAGGATCAGACTTACAACCTTTCCAGATGGACTCCTGTCGTAAAAGACGTGATGGAGGTCAGTGAGAGCAGATTAACATGTTGTATAATGAATTCTATTAACAGCTATCATCTCTACATGATCACACAGCATTTACACCTTTAATTAATCAAATTTACATACTATTTCTTGAAAACTCTTTCTGACTGGATTTGCTTTATGTAACAGGAAGTTTAGCAGCTGTAGATACCAAAAATGAATTAAGTAATGTAACCCCAGGAAGCAATGATATAAAGTGGGTATAGATAGGATGTAGGATAGGAAGGATAAAGAAAAGAAGTTCCGGCAATAACGTAACTGAATGCCTTACAAATCTCAACATAGCTTGTTCTAGGTCACTGTGTTACCTGCGTCCACCTCTCAAAGGCATTTGTGAGAAAAAATATGAACAGAACTGTGACAGCACCACAAAAGGAAGTTATCAGATTCAGGTCATCTGATAGGCCATGTCACATACATGTTTGTGTGTTTGTACTGCCTCATCTATTTGTAAAAATCTCAGCATCTATAGGGCACAATAACGCACCACTTGTATTGATCCCAGGGGATGATCCTTTGGTGTCAGCAGCGTCCCTCTGCACCGATCCTCAAAAGCTTTTACAGTATTTCAAGTGTGTTCCATTTCAGATGTTACTGTATTGAGGTGATTGTATATTGTATATATTGTGTTAAAACAAAGGAAGGGTGTCACTGTCACCTGCTACCTTGTTTAAGTTTGTTCTCCAGAAAGAGACATGTCACGCACACAGCTCGTTGACTTGCTTTTTCACCCTGTCTTGTGATGAGACTTGCTTGTGGCTGGGGTTTTCTTTAGTGTGATAAGTTGCATTAAAAATCTATGCTTTTGACTGCAGTTCTCAGAATTAGATGAGGAACTGAGAGGCAAGTTAACTCCGGTGTCATAAAATTAGGTTATTTCTAAAACCTGAATACTGCCTCTCAGTTCTGTAATTTCATAGGACTGAAATTCCACATTTTGGTGTCATGTGATGTCTGATAAGGAAACAGTTGGTCATAAAGAAAGTTGAGATTGTATTTTTAGAAGCTTTAAGTCTCATTGTTACAATTTTTCAAATAGGATTTAAAATTATATTAAAAAAATAACAATCCATCAAAGAGGAACTGGCTGATCTGTAATATAACAAGTTCCTTTGTGTCCTCTCCTCATTTTCACTTCCCTTTCCTGTTATTACCTGAAAAGCCATTTCTGTGCTGTCTTCACCACCCAGCCACCTGGTTTCCTGTAAGCTGTCGTCAACAGTTTCCTCTTACAGCAGGAAACTGACTAGTTTTTCATTGTGTGGCAGCATAAAATCAGGTCGAAATAAATTGAAACTATTAAAAAATCAATGTATTTTTCAATGAAAATGCACCAAAACACCAAAAACAATGAGTTTTATAAGTTTAGAACCACATTAAAATGTAAAGTCTGTGACACTGAGAAGCGCTTGACAGCAGATTGCTCCTTTGTCTTTAAATTGTTTTTTCATTCCTGATGCATCATGTAGTTGGCAGCAGAAATTGTCATGTAGTGATGTGCTCATTCCATAGTCCAAATATTACACCTACTTTGGAGTTTGGTTCTTCTATTATTTGAAGTGATTCACAGACTGTTTTTATGCCATTAAAGTGAAAAGTCTAACTTGCATTTCAGATGTAAGGAGAAGGGAAGTGACACCACCTTCAATTTTATATTTTAAAACCTGGTATTAAAGGGTGTGTTTTTTGGAGTTATTGATGTAGGGCTGTACACTTTCTTGGCGTTACCTTGCCATCAGACAGCTCTTTCCTTTTAGCGCTACATTTTCTCAACCTTTAACTTCCATATTCCTACAGGGAAATTGCCCAACTGTGCTGTGCGCTGCATTACACCACAGGTCAGCTTTTCGGGTCAGAAAGTGCTTTCGCAGAATCCCACGGAAACGAGCCCCACCTTAAAAACTCCAAACTATCCCTTTAAGTGTTGGTTTGTTGGTCAGACAGAACTATTTGATCTGTTTGGTTTTCACCCACTCATCACAATATTATTAAAGTGAGGTGTTAGATTTCTGTGCATCTGACTGTATGTAGGATACGTCACATAAGTACAAGCAAGAGCTAGCCAAAAAGATTTGGTCTATGTGTGACTTAACTTTTACAAATGACAGATAAATAACAAATCTGTTCCTCTCAGGATGCCGTGGAGAACAAACTGGACACCAAAGAGTGGCCTCACCAGTCTGAGTGTCCTGCTGCCTGGAATGGCTCCGGGGCTGTCAGGTACAGTAGGTTTTTTTATTACACTTGACCTGGGTCAGTAGCTTCTTGAAATATTTATAAATGCCGCCAGAAATGCTCCAATCCAGCTTTTTTAGGGGTTATTCCAATGACTGACTCAGTGTCAAAAGCTCCTGCATACCACTCTGTGATAGAAGCCAACACCTTTTCCTTGTCTCCACCTGTTAGAACACTACTGAAAAATATCAGTATATTTTCTTATACTGTCAGTTCCTCAAAAAAGACATCTTCTAATCTACACACACAAGGTCCCAATTGGCTTTTGACAGTTAAGAGGGTGGTAAGTTAGCGCCCTCTAGTGATGATTTGTGGTCCTACTTTGAGTTGTTCATGTGGTGGTTTTTAAGGGATTGTTTGAGGTGTTACTGCCACTGGGTTTAATAACAAGAATGATCTGGGTCTATTTATGGAATCTAGAGTTAGTTCTGTATATCTGTCCGTCACCGTCTTCATGTCTTTTTTACCAGGATGTTAATGTGGTTATTTCTCTTTCTTTCCCCAAGTTAAACATTCAGCTCCCATTTCTTCTTTAGAATTGTTTCAGTACATTTCTGTTGTCCACCCTCTGCTCCTCAGTGCCCGACAGAAGCACAAAGCCAGTGCTCAAGATGAGCGCCGGACCGGCTCACGCCTCATTGTTTTTGTTCTTGGGGGAATCTGCTTCTCTGAGATGCGTTCTGCCTACGAGGTCACCCAGGCTGTAAAGTCCTGTGAGGTCATCATAGGTGAGCATTAATACATGATTGCACTAGTGACAGGTTAAATCACCTATTTCTGCTTCTTTCAGCATTTTAAATGTCTTTAGGAGTTTGTACTCATTGACATTGCAAGGAAATTTCTGTAGTTCTCATCAGTTCCAGTTGGTAACTTCATTCAAATAAAGTAAAGGCCAATTTGATACAGCACCATAAACTTCATTTTAATTGGGCTTTTAGCCTGGGAAACACCCAGTGAATTTTAAACTAACTTAGATTTTATATTTCCAGCTTTTTTACACCACCTGCTGGAGCCAGTCAGAATTGCATAAGAGTTTTATGCTCTTATCAGGGACCTAATATTTGTTTGATATTTTGTTTCCAGGATCTTCTCACATTTTGACCCCGACCGGTCTCCTGAATGACATCAAGGCTCTGAGCAAAGGCCCCATGGAGACTTTCACAATAGAGGAAAGGAGCAACGCCTGAGAGGTCTCTAACTAACACCTCCCCAATCTCACCCAACCTCCCTACATCTCATATCACCCAGCACAGTGCACTCAACTGGACTTCCTGAATGGAAGACTGAAGGGAATTTACCTTATACTTATCTTTGTGTTTAATACTCTTTTCAAACTTGGTGCACATTTACGGTAGGCATGAGGGAAAATTCTCTTTTAACTTGGTCAGTAACTAAAATTGTGGCCTGCTTATGGCATTTATAGTTTGCTAATTGTCATTTGATCATGTAGATCATATTAAAAGTGAATTGACCTCATCCTACGATCAATAATTAAAGTAAAAACCGTCTGCCTATCTGTGTTTGTGTTGTCCATATAAAAGATTCTGGTTATGTTACGTGTTGAACGACATCTGAGAAACCTTCAGAGAGAGAATGGTGGTTGAAAGTAGTGCAAAGCTAATGTATATACTGTATGTAAGCACTGAGTCCCTGCTGTGTCATTCTGACTTTTTCAGTCACACTTTATGTAATTTTGAAGAGTGTATTTACGTTTCTTTCTTGATCTGAACAACTGACTAATAAATGGATGAAGTGGTTCAAATCTGGTCTGAGTTCCAATCCAAGGATGAATAAGTTGTTGAAATAATGATGGTAAAAGCACTTAATCCCCCTTGTCAATCAAAACAGCTGTAACGTAATATTCCTAACGAACAATCCTTTTATTAAACAGAGAACCACATGTTCAATAGACAGGTCCACAGGAGCGTATAAACCTGCTGAACAGACAATAGATGAACCAAAGGCTTCTGTAATGTTATACATTTAATTCTGCCCTACTTCTACAGGCTTTATGCTTCAGTTACATGGCATTTAGGTTGTTAAATATGTATTCAAGATTGTGCACAATACAGAGACGTGTACATATTTCCTTTTTTGAGAAGTGAAAACATGATAGGGGTGTTTAATCTTTATGTGTTTGGGAGCTTTGTGCTGAAAGTTAATAGAACAAACTATAGTAGATTGGATTTGAAAGGAGGGATGCTTCACTGCAATTTGTGGTGTTACTGTATAGCAACAAAAGAAAGGTGAGGATGAAGCCAACGTTGATATCTGGTGGGGTAAAAGTTCAGTAAAATACATGCAAATGGCTTAAACTCTGTCCCACATCCTAACACTGGACAACACACTTGTACAGTCAGCATTTTCACTTCAGCGTAAATCTCCCAGCTCACATGTGCTACAGGAGTCATTCAATGGGATTAAAAGAACAAGTCAAGTAAAACACAAATCAGATTTCCTGTAATTTTTCAAAATACAAACATGATACTTGTGAGAGTATCATGTTTGTGGGAAGGAGAGCATATCAGAGCTCATCAGATGTAATGAAACTGGAGAACAAGGCAGCTGTCTGGCAGTGAGCTTTAAATCAGAATCACATTAGAGTCATAAATGTATGAATAGTGTACACTCATACAGTAGCCATCAAACAGAACCAGAACCAAATTTTGTAATGTATTCACTGGGGTTGTGTCTCAGGTTTTGTTTTCATTTTGTAAATGTTACTAAACCAATGCTGTAGCGGAGCCTATACAACATAAATACATAAAGTCAGAATAATAACAGTCCTGTTGTTTTATTGCCTGGTACTGGCTGGTTTTATATTCTAATACTACTCTTATATTTGCACCTTAAAGTGGTGGAAAAGTCCAGAGCCAGTGCAACCAGACATTTTTTAGCTTGGCTATGAGAGTCCATTAGCTTTGTCTTTAACATCATCTACTGAAACTACAGTATGTGAACAGCATTTAGTCTTAAAAAAAATCAAATTAATCATCAACTCATTACTTCTAAGGAAAAAATCCATTTCCCTCAAACAACAGCATTCAGTTTGATTAAATGTTTACTGCCTCATTAATACATGTTGACAGTTCTTGCTTTGTCTTGGTCTTTTGTTTGAACAATTATCTGAGGTAGGACATTTTGGAGGACACACATATAGCATAAGTTCTCAACACAGTTCTGTTTAACTGTGATGATAAACATGTCAACTGATGTCATCCTCCACCACCTAACCTACCGCAGCATACTGAAGGCTGAAGCCAACATTTCCAGTGTCTGTTACAGGACGAAGTGTCAGTTGACATATCAATACACACACACACTCACAGGGTGGTCCTGCTTCATTGACCCTATATAGAAGAACACTTACACCTGACAAGGATAGGCCTACTCTCTGACAATAACCTACTCTCATTTGTCACTACTATATATATATTTAATTATCCACTACCTTCAGCATGTGGGGGTCGTCAAATAGGAACAACCTGCATATGGCTCACTCGTGCCTACAGTTTAATTTGGATCTATTTGTTGAGACTACCACAATGAAAAGCTTTTAATTTGTGAATTTCTAATGTGTAAAATGTCAGCGAGGCAGCTACCCTGATCTCAAACCCCCATGTTCCATAGGCAGAAAAAACTCTTATAGTAAGTACATTGAGAAAAATTTAAAAATTCTGAATAAGTTTGAAGTCAAATAAATAAATAAATACAGTAAGTAAACATTTAAAGTAGGTTTGAAGTTAACTAAATAAATAAATACAGTAAGTATATGTATGTATAAAATAAGTTGGATATATTTAACCCAAAATCATAAATAGAATTAAATGCTATTAATATCCTATACAGTCCACAAATCAACCCATAAATAAATTCCAAATAAATCCAAGATAATTTAATGATTAGATCATTTAATTTAATGATGATTAATTTAATGATAATTTGATTTAATTTAATTTAATTGAATGATAATTTAATTTAGTTAGTGTTAAGTGCCCAGATTTGTGTTTATTTTAATTGCTCTACAAAGGAAACCTTAATAAATTAGTTATAAAATAACATTACTGAAACAACAATCAAGCGCTATTAGGTTTTGGTACTTTGTCTTTCGTCTGCGCATGCGTAAACCTCCGCCGCTCCACCCGCACAGGATACTACTGTTGTCATGACAACGTCGCTTACAGGAAAGTCAAAACTCCAATCTGACTTCTTTTAGATAAAGTTTTCTCCGCTGAGTCGTGCCTGTAACGTTAGCTCTAAAATAATAGTTGTTGGGTGAAATGGGTTTAGGTGAATATTCTTCAGAGAGGAATATTCCCCGTTAGAATGCTGTCGACCTGCAAAGGTGATTCGGCAGACCCGGAGCGAGGAGGTGCGGAGCCGGGGGCAGGGAAGCAAACCGACGGCCACGGAGGAGCTGAGAGCGGTGAAGAGAGACGACAAGGGCTCGGTGTTCAGGAGTGGCCCGACGGGTCCAGATACGAGGGAGGATTTGTGAACGGGTTCAAACACGGCAAAGGGAGGTACACCTGGAGTAACGGAGAGGTAATGTCACATCAACAAGAGAAAGAATCAGACACGACCCTCCTTTTTAAGTTTAGGTTTGCTAACGCTAGCTAGCTAAGTTCATTTTAGGAGTTTAGCTAACGTTATAGTTTTGAAACCAAATAGTCAGTTATAATAGGGTTATTCTGTTATGGTTTAACGTGTGTGTGTGAAGGTCAGAAATCTCTTACATAAACGTAATGACGTTTTTTTTTTACTATTAATTTCCCTGTCTGCTCCTTTGTGTAGTTCTATGAGGGCTCTTTCTACAAAGACTACAGACATGGAGATGGAGTGTACTGCTGGCCCACAGGCCACAAGTTCACTGGCAAGTTCTACCTCAACAGAAAGGAAGGATACGGACAGCAGCTGCTCCCGGATGGAGCCACCTTTCAGGTGAAACAGATGTATGACAGGCATTTGGATACATTTTTTTTTTAGTTTATAAATAAAAGTAAATAGCTAATGGACCTCTCCTCTCCTCTCAGGGTTTGTACCACACTGACCAGAGGTTTGGTCCAGGTGTGGTTAGTTATCCGGATGGGCGTGAGGATGTGGGTGTGTGGCTCGGGGAGCGCCTACTGAGGCTCTGTACCTCTGTAGAGGAGAACTTTAGCCTGAAGAAATTTCCTGAATATGCTGCCTACATGGAGCCAACTGCTGCCACAGATTCCCTGACTCAGGTACATGCTGACCACTGTCTCACCCAGTGGTGAACAGGTATGACAGACTGAAACGTCTTCATTTTCATACATGTATTCGCTTTTAAATGATCATGTCATAGTGTTTTTGAAATAGTGTTGAGATCCAAGTCTTAACAATGTTTGACCCAGCCAGTCAAACATCTCTCCTGACCATATTGCCCCAAACTTGGTCTTCCCACACCCAACCTCACAGAGTTAAATAACAGGTCCATTACACGCTTTGCAAAATCAGTAGAACGGGACACCACACACCCACTCAACCAATACCTCATCCCATTACCCTCAGGGCGCAGGTACCGAACTCTCAAATTCAGGAAAGCTCGACTCGGGAAGAGCTTGATCCCAGCAGCCATAGCTGCACTGAACAAAAGATCCCGTTGACTAAAAGTGTCCACCCCTGTAAATGACCATGTAATGTTTTGTGATGTTTTGTGATGTCTGTGATATGTCTGTGCTTGTGTTATCTGTGATCGATCTCTGTAAATGTACAGTTAGTGGAAACAAATTCCCCTCTGGGACAAATAAAGTAAGCCTAAGTCTAGTCAAACTATCTCTTTAAGACACTGGATCCCCCATGCTGGACAACACTGTAAGCAAAATGTTGTTCCAGGAAGTAGAACCTGGAGTCTCTCTGCGTGTACACTATACATGTTCTTGTATAAATTTGCAGAAGATTCTGAAATGACCTCTCTGCTCCTCTTTTCTCCTCACTAGCCTCCCACCAAAGGTCTACAGTCAGAAGCAAGGGCAGACTCTAGGGTATAGTACTACTACAGTTAACAACTAAATGAACTTTGTGACTGAACTCAAAACAGATCAGTTAATACCCCATCCTCCTCAGGTGGATACAGACGGGGATCTGCTGTCAGATGAGAATTTTATCCTTCCCCCTGGCATTGAGAGTTACTCAACAGATGGTGACCACTTGCCGTTGCCCCCTGGCCGGAGAAAAGAGCTGGATCAACTCTTCTTTGGCAAGCTGTGGGAGCCAGACGCTTACCCACATCGAGGCTATGAGCGGGACCCACTCTCCACCCTACCCTTACAGGCCCGCATGCAGGCCCATATACACAAACACAGGTTAGGCATACATCAGAAAAGTATTGTTTGAACATTGGTGCCAAAACACTTTTTACTGGTGCCACTGAGTAAGAGAAAGAACATAGATTATCATGTACAGGTACAGTTTTATAAGTAATAATATTTTTACTAACATTTATGTATTTCTTTGTGTGTCTCTCAGAATGCAGACTGAAAATGTGGGCTGGGACGTGGCGGCTGTCCTCTCTCTGAACAGGGACAGTTTTGGTCCTAAAGGACCTTTGGAAGTCAAATCAGAATTGTTGATCCAGCATGCTTCCCGAGGGGAACTGCAGGCCGTGTCAAAGATCCTCCAGACCGGTTTGGTCCACCCTGATGTAGCAGATTCACAGGGACACACTGCTCTGATCGTTGCCACGGTAATACATTATTACAGATTATTTGCCCGTTGTTTCATGATATAGTTGTTCAGTCATCTGCAAAATATTATTGTAATAGTCAAATATTCAACAATTAGCAGCATCTCCCATCCTTGACTGTGGCCACTTCCTAAGGCACACCAACAAAGTGACCTTAAAGTGCACATACCAGCATAATGACACATACCTACATATATACACCCACATACAGTTTTAAATCATTCTCTCATTTTAAAATAATTATTTCTCACATGCATGATAAGTTATTCTTTGGTTTTAGTCTCATGTTTGTCCCTCTGACTGTTTCATTTTGTTTCTTGTACCTGTCAGGTAAACTGCCATAATGATGTCATCCACCTGTTGTTGGATATGGGTGCTGATATTGACAAGTTGAATTGTGAAGGCATGTCTGCCCTGGCTGTGTGTCATGTCCTCTACTACCCTTTTCAGTCTCTGCACACCACTTTGGCTGAGTCACTTGCCAAAACTCAAGTAAGTTTCTACTTAATGTAGGTTTTTTACTCTGTGTTTCCTCCTTAGCACTACATCTGCAGGTCACATGTATGAAACCATGTTTTGTACTGACAGTTGAATTGAAACAATTTGCTCTGTAATGTGTCATCAGGTTTTGAGGTCTCCATCTGCATGTGGGAACAGTCCCCAGATCAGCCAAGTGGACTTCACAACAAACACATCCAGGTTTAACAACAGACCATAGACCACAAACACAAAGCAAAGTCACTGATAATGGTTCTGAAAATATTGTGTTTATAGATTTGTCACTCCGACAACAGTGTTACCACCCTTTGACCAGTGATGTCTCTAAAACAAGTTGATGCATTCATTTCAGTCCCCTGTTTCTTTTTGGTATTTTCAGGACAGCAGCAGATCAAACAGAGCACATCTTACATCACAGCAGTAAAGTGTCTAATAACAGTGAGCTCATCACTGTGGGCTGGCCTGGCCTGAATGAACCTGAGCCCTCTGCGGACACTAAGCACCTACAGGAGGAGCAGAGAAAAGACAAAGAGGAAGAAGGAGAGGAAAGAGACTGCAAGGAGACAGAGAGAGAAGGAAGGAGCAGGAGTGAGGATGAGAATAAGAGCAAAGAGGAGGGAAGAGAGACAGAGAGCAGCTGTGATCAAATGTGGGAAAATGGAGAAAGTGAGGAAAAAGTGGAGGAAGGAGAATTTAAGAAGACAGAGGAAGATTCAGAGCTCGGTGAGAGGAGTGAAACTGAGTCAAGTAAAGAGGATATGAAGGTGAGGGAGGAAGATGTAGAGAAGAGAATAAGGAATGTTCATGAAGAGGATGTAAAGGAGGGAGAAGAAGGAGGAAGTCCAGGCGTGCCTGGTGTGGAGCGCTCCATTCAGGTGCTCGATGGTCACATTGCTGTGGGCAGTGTGCAGTGGAGGGACTGTCGAGCTAAGGCAGCAGGAGGAGTTCAGGTATAAAGCACAGAGATCCCATGTTATAATTGGTTTGATAACTTGGTGCTTTTTTGAACAGGCTTTTGTCTACTGATCTGTCTATCTGCAGCAGGGCAAAGACAAACAACTAAACCAAAAACAAACCTTTGACTCCGCCTGCTCCGTCAGCAGCTACAACATCCATATCACAGAGGAAGTGATGCAGCGCTCCGCAGAAGCGCTGAGTCGCACAGGGATCCCTCAGCGCTCTGACACTCAGGAGACTGTACGCAAAATGGCTGCAATGAAAATTGAGTCAGTCCGTGTTTCCCTCAGTCCTCTCGTTCTCTGTGCTGTCTGTTCTGTTCTGATGACATTGATTTTGTGTGTGTTGTGTCTGTCTGACCAGGCACCGTGTTTGTTTGAACACTCTGAAGCTATTATTGGAACGGGGAGCTGACCCCAATGCATCCAAGGTCCCCATGCCTGTCCTCTTTTTAGCCATTATGGCGGCTGACGCTGAGGCCGTCAGGAGACTGCTGCTGTGTGGAGCTCGCACTGACATTCCCCTTTCACCTGAGGTAGAAAATATGTTGAGCCACAGAGAAAAATCTCACAACTCACACATGACAAAAACACAAGGAACCTTTCATCCATCATTTCCAAAATCCATAAAATAAGCCTCCACCTCTCATCTTTTGGTAGCGAAAAGGCCTGTATCCCCTGCATGTGGCCGCATTACTGCCAGGTCCAGCAGGTCCCACAATCACAGAGTTTCTGCTCCATGCTATCACTGACCCAGATGCACAGGCTTGTGACCAGAACGAGATTTATGAACCAGATAAGGTATGTGTGTTTTTGTCCTTTAAAGGGACAGTTCATCCCAAAGGCAAAAATACAAATTTTTCCTCTTACCTGAAGTGCTGTTAATCACTCTAAATTGTTTTGGTGTAAGTTTATTTGTTTAGTGTGAGTCAGTTTGGCAGCTTGTGGTGCTCAAAGCGCCAAAAAGAAGCCTTTCAAAAACTAAACAGCAATGTTTCTTTTCAGAAATTGTGACCAACTGTTTCACTGTGCAGAAAGAAGCATGTGTCTACCTCTAGCCCACTTAGCACCACTGAGCTAGCTAACATTACAGTTCATTCGAGGAGGACGCCATTAATGTTCACATCTCGCACTGCCATGAGCACGAGTCTCTCGTCCATGAATAGATGCATGCTTCCTTCTGCACAGTGACGCAGTTGGTAGGTGTAGTTAGGTACAAAGAAAATAGTTCCTATATGAAACTGCTCACAACAAGGTCTGTGGATTATCTTGAATAACTGGGTCATGTTGAGGTTTTCAGATATGTTTTTGGTGCTTTGAGCACCTCCAGCCATGTGGCATCTAGTTCCATTATATTCGAGAGAAGGCGGACACATTTACGACTGATATCTTCAACACTTGGCAACTCACACCAAAACAACCTAGACTGAAAAGCACCACTACAGGTAGGAGGAAAAATACGTTGTTTTGATTTATGGGTGAACTGTCCCTTTAAACGTTTTCGAGTCCTTTATAGTAATTCTTAAAGCAATTGTAAAACTGGTACGAAGGTCTCCGATTTTTTACAGATTTTTATGGATGCTCAGAAACCACTGAGCACCACCGAGAGCCCACATCTCAAAGAAGGAGGTCGAACGGCCCTGCATGTGGCCTGCCAGAGAGACAGTGACTATCGGGTCAGTTCATACCCTACATACACATGCTCACATCTACAGTATATACACCCTCACTGATAAAACATGATGCAGTTAACTGTTGTATATGTGTCGCATGTTGCACCTGTGATCACTGGTCATGTTGAGTGTATTTACCCAGTGTCCAAGGATGACACAGGATACATGTTACACTCACAAATACATGCAGAGCTCAAACAGTTTGTTGTTGCAGTATAAAAAGTTTATTTTACCTTCAACAGCATGACTTTAAATGTTTCTGTAAAAAAGGCTCAGTTTTAATCTGGCTAAGAAATACTACTAATGCAAAACTTTACATGGCTGTTGCCTTTCCAAAGAGTAAACAGCAAGGCAGAAAATCACAAATATCATGAGTCTTGCTCACAATATTTTGTTGTATTTAAAGGACCTGTGTATGTTATTTGCAGAATGCCAGCAAGGTGGTAGCCCTCCTGCTCTCCCACAGAGCCAGCACAGACCTCCTCTGGAGTGGACACTCACCTCTCTCCCTGGCTATAGCAAGTGGGAATGACCTGGTAGACCACACACACACACAAACTCACACTTCGACATATATATGCCTGCAACACCTCACATTGTCCTAAACCTGTTCCTTTTCTTGCTCAGGCAGTGGAGGAGCTATTGAATGGAGGTGCAAATCCCAACATCCCTCTGGGCTGCAGAGTGGGCAGTGCCCTGTGTGCCCTCGCCAACATCAACTACCACTTAGGTGGCAACAGAGCTAAGCTGGTACAGCACAGACATTAATGATGGATGAAAATGTTTGACAGAGATGTTTAAATCCTAAAGGCATTCAGTGGTTTAGATATTAGGCACAAAAAACAAAAATAAGTCTCACAGGCTTTCAGCACTTTCGGTCCGTTTATGTAGCAGCTAAATTTCCCAAATGGAGCTGCCTAATAATGTGACCATGTTGACAAGGTTTAGATTTTTTGCTTATATCCACTCATATTTTTGTCTGTACTCAGGTGTGCAAAGATTATTTTTCACTGTGAATGTAAAACACTTCGATTCAAAGTTTTATTCTGAAAGGCATGCCTGCTCACTCAGATGAGCTCAGCTTGTCAGTATCATATCGTCTCATATTTTGATCAATAAAGACTTGACAGCATTATCAGTCACATATTAGTCAGCAGTCATCATTGTGTCTGTGTATATGATAAAAAAATGGAAGAAAACAAGGAATTATTCATTTAATTGAATATTTTTTATAGTTTATTTATAGTTTTTATAGTCTGTATAGCTACACTGCCTATATTTACGCCCCTGAGTTGAATTCTGTGTATGTGTGTGTGTCTTTTATGTAGTTGGACATGTTAGCTAAGGCTGGTGCCGACATCTTGATGCCAGTTAGGATGGGTGATGAAGTGGGAACCGCAGTCGACTATGCACACTACTCCTTCAGCCAAGTAAAACACCAACTGCAAAAACACTGCACACATTTCAGTTGAATTCAGTCAAACACAAAAGCCTTGCAATAAATCGTATTTTTGTGACCATGAGGATCAGCTTTTGTGAAGACTGTCAAAAAGTTGTTGACCTGACTTTGTGGTTCTTCTTGAATACATACGTGGTAGAGTTGTACTGGACTGTGTTATATGGGCAGGTGTTTCTAATATTTTGCCCCCCTCAGCGGTGGTGAACACAGGAGGGGTGAATCTGTAGAATGTCATCTGAATAGCTGTCTGTATGTTATATGTTGCTATCTAGGACTCGCGTATCGCCAACACTCCCTTCCATGCTCTGAACATGCGGGAGAGGGAAACGTTCAAAGCACGGCATCAGCTGCTGAGCATGATGGGAGATCTGCTGAGACAGACTGCTGGCCAGAGGGAGAGAGAGAATTTAGAGAGAGAACAATACAGCACGTTGTATAGTCAGTACAGTGTATTTTTCATAGGAAAAGAAAATTATTTTGTGTTTTTGAGTATGGCAGTAAATCACAGTGTGTGTATGTGTGTGTGTACTGTATTTATGTAACAGGTACCAGTGGTACAGAGAGGTCTGTGCACACAGGGGCAGATGCCATTTCCTCAAATGCTCCCCTCCCCAGCTGTGAAAATCAACCACCCATTACAGAAAGCCACAGGTACATATACACATTCATGAAAGGCACCTACATTTTTTTTAACTTGTTCCTTGCCCAGCTTAACATCACATTGTAGTCCAAGAGTCCAAACTAAGGAAACAAATCTTTGAGGAGCCTGTGTCCAACTGTACGTGTATGAATCTTTTCTCAGGAAACCAGCGTTCAAGTTCTGCTATCACTGTGGTCGCTCTGTATGCGTGAAGCTGACTGCTTGTAGACGTTGCCACAAGGTCTTCTACTGCTCCAGGACCTGCAAGCTCAAAGCATGGAACCAAAGACACAAAGAGGAGTGTATACAGGTTACAGGTGGGAATCAGAGCGTCTCCATCCAACAGTTAGAACCCAGCAAACCCAAACAGCACCAGCCTCCAATCTCTTACCCAGGAGCACCAAAGCTCAGACCACAAATATCACCAAATAGGTTTTAATAAAATGACAATGTATAACTTTTCTCACAGTGTTTTGAATCTGTGATTTCTGTAGGATAAAGCCATGATGATTTACAATATCTGGGAAATACTTATTGCATTTTATATTTTGGATGAACAGGGGATGTAAATATATTGTTTATCTGTCTTTCTCAATCCAGCATCTGCTGATGGCGTCCAGAAGAGATCTGCATGTAAATCCCCAAGAGGCCCCAGGCCCTTGACTGCCATGATGAAACCCAAACCAGCCCCCAGGCTGCTGAGTGTCAAGTTGAAATCCCAAACAGTCCCCAAGCCTGTGAGCATGGCAGAGAAGGTCTTGGAGAGCCAAATCAACCTGAAGGAAAACTACAGTTGCAACTGATGGATACTAAAATTTCACATACTTAAAACCAGCTGAAGTACTTTACTACCTAATATCACACGTCTGTTACATCATCTCTTTTCTGATTCTGAGTCATTAATGTTACATGTTTGGCTGAATAGTGATGACTATATACTGTGCCATAATCATTTCTCTTTATAATATTTACTGGTAGGTTCACAAATCTGTTTTAATATTGGAATAATAGTGTAAGAATGTAATATGAATAACACTAAATAGCTGCATTTGCACATTTACAAATAAATCTAGTGGGAACTGGCACCAGATTTTGGCGTATGACTTATTTTATATCTGCACCTTCTGTCTAAAGCTATTACTGACAACTTTCATTGCCATACTATCCACTGGTTGATGCATTAAAAGTATGACAAAATATATAAACTAAGCACATAAAGTAAGGAAATTTGTGTTTGGTAGATTATTTTTTTGTTGTAACAATGCTTCTTGGCAACAAATCTTACACCGTTGGAAAGCCTGTTTATTTCCCTTTTAAATGGTGCCACATTTGTAAGGAACATGAATTTGTGGGAAGAGCAGCAGAGCTGAGCATGTGGGTGGCGTCCATGAAAAATTTGCCAAATCTTCTCTGCCAATGCCAAACAGTGTCTTTTGCTGTTGACTTGTTTGGTGGATTGGATGATTTATGGATGATTGGATAACTTCCTTTTTTAAAATGTAAAATCCTTATCAAAAAAGCTGCCAGAACTATCAAACAAATGCAGTGCAGTAAAATATTCAATATTTTCCTCAGAAAATAGTGTTAAGTAGGAGAAAATGACAAGTACATTATATTCCACCACTTTTAATAGCACTCACCTCGTTTGTATTTTAATGGCGTATTATATCTGGAAAATGTATTAAATGCAGAACGTTGTTTGAATGTCTCATCCAGATCTTTATAACAACGACATAATATATTTGGGGTTTTTTTTTTTGTTGTGCAAAGACAGGTGTGTTTTACATGATTACCGTAAATGACCCAATATTGGTCTGTTCTGTGTACTCATGAAAACAGCAGTAGGGTGAGGTTGCTGCTGTGCCCTGCGCCTTGCATCATATACTGATGAGTAAACAAAGGGACGGGCAACCGTGGACCAGGAGCAGGCTGACACACACAGCCTGGCAGTGAACACCGACGGTTAAAGACGCATTTTAAATTTACACTAAATAATAAGACGAAGCCGCCGGAACAACTGCAACTCCAGACGTCTACTCACTAAACTCCAGCAGGAAACGAACTAATTCAGAGGAGACTTTACGAACAAGCACCTTCCCAAACAGCGGGAGGAGGAAGTGAAGTTTAGTCGGGACAGGAGGAGGTATGAGCGCGGACAGAGAGGAGCAGGAAGACGAACTGCTCGCGCTCCAAAGTATCTTTGATTCGGAGGAGTTCGTCCGAGATGAGTCGAAGTCTGCCGGAGAAATCCGAGTGTGTGTCGAGCTGCCTGCGGGCTTTACTGTAACTCTGAAAGAAGGGAATCGAGCCGGTTAGAGAGATGTTATGTTGTTGATGACATGAGAAGAAGGGTGTGGATTAAAACAGCTATTGGCTTTGCACTTGAAACTAAATGAGACACCTTGTGTGGCCTCCTACTGTAAACAAAAATAACTCTTTCAAACACTTTTTTTGCAATGTATTATTTATTAATAATAATAAGTATATAATAATAATAATTAATAATAAGTTCAGTGTCCACACAATGAGTAAACCAGGAATGTTTTTTAAGGTATGAATACTTAACATTTGTAATATACTTTGGTCATGTTGTCTTGTTGTTGTTGTTTTTTCCTAAGGTGAATCACTGAGGCAGTATGACATTTCATTCCTTCCACCTCTGCTTCTGACCTTTGACCTCCCTGAGGACTACCCATCGTCCTCCCCTCCCTCCTTCACCCTCACCTGCAGCTGGCTGACACACACACAGGTAATCAGTAGAAGTCATGTGGCTCAGTTCAAACATTATTGGTCACATTTACAACCTGCCAGGTCAACAAAGACAGAGAATAATGAGTGCAGATTGCAGAGGCTCTATAAAGATTACATCAGTGTGTTTGCCCTCACCTCCCACAGCTCTCTGCACTGAGTGCTCAGCTCACTGATCTCTACCAGGCCACCGGAGGCGCTGTGGTGCTCTTCTCTTGGGTACAGTTTCTTAAAGAAGATGCCCTCAGGTTCCTGGACATCAATTCTCTGCTGGAGCTCCCCTCTGAAGAACAAGGCACCCTGTACAATAGCCAGGACTCCTTAAGTGCTGCACTCTCAGAGCCAAAGAATAATCAACACCCTCCAAAGCCAGGACCAACAGATATCCAGAGCTGTAATGTCTCAGATCCAGGTAAACCAGACCTCTCTACTCCAACTTTGGAAGTTGAACCTCCAACAGGGAGTTGTGCTGATGGCCGAGACCCTTCACCCTCAGACTCACAGGAAGCTTTGGCTTTGAGTCAAAACACCTCTAATGATTGGAACCATGTTGCAGAAGCCTCAGATGCAAGGGAGGCCCTTCAAACCACAGAATTTAAGGCTGACGATCAGAATGATCTGTCCTCAGCAGCAGGCACACTGAAGCCTCTTACATTTGCTCAATCTGATCAAAGTGACCAGGAAGATTTCTCAAATGAAGGAAACGTTTCAGCCTCATTATTGGGTCCTTCTAGCTCCTCACACCCACAGGATCTAAGTGAAGAAGGAGCTGCTTCTCTGCCCATCCACCCCAGAGAATCCCCCCAGAAAGAAGACCAAACATCCTCTGGTCTCTCCCTGACTCCATCACAAACTCTCCTGTCCCAGATCTTGATCTATAATGAGGCCCAGAAACAGAAAGTTTTTGCCACCACGGTGTTTGACTGTGGCGTGTGTTATACGGGCTGGCTCGGTTCGGACTGTGTGAAGTTGCCGGAGTGTGGCCACATCTTCTGTCAGGGCTGTCTTGCAAAGTTCTGCAGGGTCCAGATAACAGAGGGGAACGTCCGGAGTGTCACCTGTCCTGAGGCAGACTGCACTGCCACTCCTACACCTGCACAGGTACAGTCCTAACCTGTCTGTCTGGTGACTCTGCCAACTGCAGCCTCTTTCTGAAGCTTTTTTTTGTGTTTTGAAGATTAAGGATGCTGAAAACCTATGCTAGAGCTTTCCTGACAGACGTATTTAGATCCTTCATTTAAGTGAAAGTAACAACACAACAATTTTAAACATCAATTACAAGTAAAAGGATTGTATTCAACATTTTACTTAAAGGAACACTGTGTAAGATTTCGAGGGATTTAGTGACATCTAGCAGTGAAGACTGCAGATTGCAATCAGCTGAAACCTCTTCCAGTGAGAATGCCTTCAGTGTTCATTGTTCAGGAGGTTTTTAGCAGGAGCCGAATTATCTGTAGAGGTGTCTTCCTCTCCAAAACAAACAGGCCCAGTGATTTAAACCACTAAAACACAGAATAAATCAGTTTTACGTTACAATGTAGTGTTTATCCAATGTTGATTGGCATGTGAGAGACAGGCCTCTAGCCTAGCACCCACTACTTTGTGCTCACCTTTTTTCTCTGATGACTTAGGATCCAGACATTCAGGAGGTTTTCACAGAGAACAAAATTATCCGCAGAGATCTCTTCCTCACCAAATCAAACAGACATGGTGATTTCAACTGGTTAAAACACTGAATTAAGCAGTTTCACATGACAAAAAAAATCTGTTTATCCAACGCCCTTGTGGCCCTATGTAGAGTCAGTGTTTCTTTTGTTTGAATATACAACAGTTCTTATTTTCAGGAGATTATCCACCAAAGAAAACATACTTATGTATATTGTATTTAATCACTGCCCCTAAATCCTACACACTGGACCTTTAAGTAAGAGTACAGGGGTATTACTTAAATGTATGTAAAGTATCAAACATAAAAATACTCAATATGCAAAATAGGGTTTATATTATGTTATATTACTGTTGATGCATTAACATGTAAGAAGTCTGTTGAAGCTACAGGGGTTTGAGCTTAAGTACATTTTAGCTACTATATATATGGTGTTTGGCATTTTCATCTATACAAATGCTTCATAGATTATTTGGTATTAAGTTATTTATCTAGTTAGTTGTTTGTTGTTCAAATAAGAGCACTGGAGTAAAGGTATAAAGAAGCTTAAATGGCAATGCTCAAGTAAAGAACAAATACCTCAAAACTGTACTTAAGTACATGTACATGTCTAGGATGCGTACTTAGCGGGATATTTTGCAGTGTAAAAATGAATTTGATCAGTGATCTTGTCTGTTGGACAAACTGTGTAATGGAGATACTTTTTTAAAATCTCTCCGCACACATTTCTTTGGTCTTTCTGACTTGTTACCAAGGCTATATGTGGAGATATAGACCAATACCAGTATAGTATCTGCAATAAGTAGTGATGGCCAAGTGAAGCTTCATGAAGCTTTTTTTTTATTTTATGCTTTTTATTCAACAAAAGGTTGAAAGCACACTGAGCACGCTGACCATGAGTGTCACCTAGTGGGCTCAGAAAATAAAGAAAATGCTTCGTGAAGCTTCATTTGGCAATCACTAGCAATAAGCATATTGACTGATATATCGGTATGGCTCAGCAAAACATACAGCTATTTCTAAGCAAAAAAATACCTTGCATTTGGATGTAGATTAACTCCCCAACAAACACGTAGTCTCTTTGTGGCCTATTTGGTAGGTTAGGCATCTGGTTGGGGAGGAGCTGTTCAGCCGCTATGATCGTCTCCTGCTACAGTCAACTCTGGACAGCATGGCTGGTGTGTTTCCTTTTATTCTTTTTAAACAGAGAATATATTCAAAGCCTTTATACTTCGCAGTGCCCAGAGATAAGAATATAGTAATTCCTCTGGGAAAGTCAGAGAATATTTTATTAGTCACTGCTTATGAGTGTATTTAAATGATTTTTTAAAATTTGTTTCACTTAAAGCATGCCATTCTCAGCTGTTACTTTTAAGTCAATTGTAAAAATAAGACTAATATAAGACAGCTACACATTTGTTAAAAAATAAAATAAAATTTTACATTTGGTTCATGAAGGAGTCTCTGCTCATGTCCCTTCTTTCTTCCCCTCCTTGTAGATGTGGTGTACTGTCCTCGGCGTACCTGTGGTTCAGCCGTCATTCGGGATAAGTCCAGCAATGCTGCACTGTGCTTTGTGTGCAACTTTGCCTTCTGTGTCACCTGCAGGAAGACCTACCATGGGACATATGACTGTCAGGCAAAGAAAAACATGAAAATGCAGGAGGCACTGCAAGGCAATTTACACCTGCCACAGTCAAAAGGTACACAAGCATGTGTGTGTGTGTGTGTGTGTGTGTGTGTGTGTGTGTTTAAAACTGGACAATTTAGAAGAAGCGAAACAAACAGTGAGGAGATGTTCTGATGTTTTCATATCAATGTCTTGATTCATTTTCTACAGAAACATATCAGCTACTTGTAAGGTGAATTGAAATGATTACTCAATTAATCGATTAGTCAATCACCAGAATGTTAATCAGCAACTATTTTGATCATTAGTTAATTCGGGGTGGGAATGTCTAGGCACCTCACGATTTGATTACTATTCGGAGGGCAACGATTCAGTGATAAAACGCTTATCGATGCATCACAGTGCATCACAGTTTTTGATTTCTATACATGATTTATTTTCTCACTGTGTGACGACTTGATACTTTTAAAACATACTGTATTTGTAATGATCAATAATTAAACAGATGAATTTACTTGTATACAATGTGGCTCTTGTCCAGATACCTTTTCCCTTCAACCTTACAGCCAAAATGCTTCCATACCCAAGCATTTAAACCAGGGGGTGTAAGTTAGATTGTATCCACCTGTGGTTGCTCTTGGCAACCCATTGTGGGATATTTTTGCCAGCGTAGTGTCCAGTGTTTGCATACTGTAATATTTCACAGGCAAAAGTATCCAATTATCTTGCTGAGCAAAATGTGTAAGCATCATAAACATTTGTTTGCCACAGAGCTTATTTTCAGCAATAATTCAAAATCCAATGGAAAATCGATGCTAACTTGCGCGTTGGCCTACAGGAAAACATCATTGCTGGATCAGTCTATTACAAGTTAACTCAAGGGTGTGCCATGCAGTAGACTGTCCGGGTGCTGCACTGCTCTCGTGGTTGAGTTCAGCCTTTCTCTTTCCATCAACATCACATTATAAATAAGCATTTAGATAATCAATTATTAACATTTTTGAATCGATGCCGAATCGTCCACATCGTGGTGCATCTGAGAAGAGATTATTTCCTTCACCCTTACGGTCAAGTCATTTTTCAAACAAAAATGCTCAACATCCACTCATTTCAGCTTTCAGTTATTAGGATTTTTTGCATGTCTTTGTCCATGAATTTAATATATTTGAGTTTTGGACTGTTGGTCATACAAATCAATTTTCATGTGTTTCAAGTGTTTGGGCATTTTTCAATTTTCTGACACTTTATCAGAAAAATAAGCTAATGATTGATTAATGGAGAAATGTAAGTGGCAGATTAAGGAATAATATAAATAGTTGTTGCCCTACTGTAGCCCTACAAGAACTGTGTTAATGAGACACTGCTTCCATGTTTGAAATTTGGCTTGGTACATGTTGTGTGTTACTACTGACAATAGCTGTAATACTTTCAAATACGTTGAATCAGTCAATCTGTGAGAGTTACACAAACTGAAAGAGTGGAAAAACTGTCAAATTTATCTTACTATATAATGATGAAAACTCTGTCTGTGTGTGTGTCTGTTCCACGTTTTTCTCCTCACTGACTTGGTCAACCCATGTGAAATTTGGCACAGTGGTAGAGGGTCATGGGAGGATGTGAATGAAGCAATATTACATCAATTGGCCAAAGGGGG